>NW_025228059.1:417696-448865 GCF_018294505.1 Triticum aestivum
CCCGCAGGGTTCTCCGGGTGCAGGCCCCGTGTGCCAGGGGGCACTGTTCCTCATCTAGTCTTGCGTCACGGAGTGGTTGGGCCGACTCGGCTACAGTGGCGCATCGCCTGGTCGTCATCGGCTTGCGTCAGCAGGACTGGATTGCACTGTTGCCATGTCGGCCCTGGTCAGCGGGGTAGGTGGGGCACTGTTGCCACGCTCACCCCGGTCAGTGGAGTTGGTGGACACTGTAGCCATGCCCATCTCCTTTACGGGGACTTGATGCGCCGTACGCCTTGGATGGGACGGGAGCTGAGCCGTGGCCGGGTTGAGGAGCATCCCATGAGGGCACTTGCTTGTTGAGAAAGTCTTGGTTTGGCGGGGCTGGCTGGCATGCGCCAGTGGGCCTGGCCGGGTTGCGGGGGGCAAGCCGGATTGAGGGGCGATGCCGGCCCCGATGTTTTTTTGAAAAGGATCCGGGTTCCGTTGCCTGCCCGGGGTTCATCCCCCCGACATTTGGGGTGTTTGCTACTTTCCTGAAATGCTGTTATTTGAAGCACTAATCTTCTAGCCTTCACTGAGAACAGAATACCAGATGCGGGCAAAACTTAAGAATATGCTAACACTAAGTGTCGAAGGCATGGCAGTGAAAACTATGTGTTATCCTGAAGCTGTTCTATGTTTCTAATGTTGGGTTTATCCAATAATGCAGAGACGATTCAGTTTTGGAGCTTGTGGCCCAATTTCTACGACTAGTGAAGCTTACTGTTGTCTGAGTCGATAAAACCTCAACGACTTCTCCACTGATGAAATTGGTTGCTCCGCAGGTATCTAAGGATTGCATTCTGGTGGCTTGCTGAGAGACGCAGAAATGGGCAGCGCGCTTGTGGTTTCATCTGTTCTGTACGCTGTGCTCCACGTGGAAATCGACCCTCTGTAATGGTCAACTGTGAAGTCTGGCTCGTAGGACCTCGTCGCTTAATTTGCTGCCTTAGTGTCTGTTCTCTAATCTCTCTATGCGTTGGTCAGCTGAAATGAAGTCACGGTGGCTTGCTTGGGTTAATGGTCAGTGTGTATCCTGTCAGTTAGCGTTGGATTCGTTTTGCTTCTTCGGAGGAAGCAAGCACGTTGATGCAGTTCCTTTACCTGTCAGCCATGCATGCAGTACTTATGGTTGAATCTATGCTTATTTTTTGGTCCCATGTTGTGTCAGGTTGAGATTTCAAATCTACACCCTCCGTTCCTAAATATAAGACCTTTTAGGGATTTTCATATGAACTATGTATAGAGTAAAATGAGTGAATCTACACTCTAAAATATGTATATATACATCCGTATGTAGTCTATATTGGAATTTTCAAAAGGTCTTCTATTTAGGAACGGAGGGAGTAAATCTGTTTGCTTAGGTTTTGTCATATGATGTTCTTTTTCCTATTTCGTACGTGCACGCACTGGGAGTTAAAATTTGTGTCTGAAGAAGATAGCAGGATAGCTTTGTTGCTGTAGAAGGGCACTTCCGTTGTGGAACTATATTCCTTAATTATATTTGTACTAAAACATAGTTTTGAAGACCTTGCCGTATGAAGCACTACGAAAATTTTGCATGCTTGGTTCAGTTCTTATCTAATTTGCACATTTTGTCTTTTGTCTTACTTATTTAGCTGGTAGAGAGATTACCCTATTTCTACAAAAACTAGAGAATGTTTCTGTTGCAAAAAAAGAATATAATATCGTGCTTTAAAAAAAAATCCCGAGCGCACTGATTCTGACATTAAAGGTCTTGGAATAAAATGCTGACATTAAAGCATCTTAGAATAAAATGCTCACGTTGTTGTACAACTGTGATCGAAATGTATGCAGAAAAATAATATTGTGACAGTTTCCCCTATTTTTCATTTTTCGATGGTGGTCCTGTCCTACGATTTACTCCCTCCGTAAACAAATATAAGAGCGTTTAGATCATTAAAGTAGTGATCTAAACATTCTTATCTTATATTAGTTTACAGAGGGAGTACCATATAGATGGATGTGTTGCGAATCTAACCTTTCAAAGAAAATAAGGCAACTAAATCAAGTAATTCGTGCGGTTTAGCGGTGTTACCCATTCTGCTCCATAATTCTTGTTGTGGTTTTAGTTAAAATTTGAAACCGTACTGCATTCTGTTTTTCTCCCGGCTACAACCGGAGTTTGCTCCTGCCAGTGCCAGAGCTGAAGCAACTGGTATAACACTCAGAGACCTTGTGCAGATAAAACTAGAGCTAATAATACTATTACCACTCAAATCTGAAGAGCTCATTCCTTTTACAAAGTTAGCGTCAGGCACAAAGTGTTTCTTCGTAAACACCTCCAGAGTAAAAAAAAAGTTTAAGAAACTTAAAAGCAAACAAAGGCAGGCAGCGATGTATAGAGGCCAAATCCATGCTATTATTACTACTTATGCAGGTCCAGTTCAACAAGTGGGAGCTGCCTCATTAAACACCGAAGCAGTTCAACATTCATTAACCAGAACAAGCTTTCAAAAGACTGAGCTCAGAACCACAATGGGGCATCAAGGAACACAAGCAAAAATAGCGGCGGAACCTAACTCATTGATGCAACACACAAGATAACCAAGCGTGCGCACGCTTGCGCACACACCAATATGCAAGCAGGATGAGTTCACATGTAAACTTGCTAAACATGCTTGCTTGGAAAGCAGCAAATTAAAGCAACCACAAGTTAAGTACTAATTTTCAGAGCACACCAATGTGTGTTCAACCTTCATGCCAGTTCACGGGTGCCCATGGAAACCAGATGATAGACGCAAGTTGACAGATAGAGCAACGAATTCCTACAAGTGCGCTTCACAGCTGACCGGTGCATGCTAGTCAATCTCCGGCTTGAACATACAAAATAGAAGAGCCTACACCCATCAACACATCTCTTCATTTCAGTCACCAGAATGTAACCTGCGGGGCAAGCAATATCATCAGTCAAATGATTTCACATCATTCTTCAAGGAAAAGATATTGGAGTTATTCTCATAAATATGTATGACACAAAACGGTAAACATTAGCTTCAACATTGCTGAATTTGTGTCAGAAGCCCCAAGGCGATCATCTTAGCATCATTACTTTATTAGACAAAACCAACTACTCCGTATTACTTACTTTTACGGATTCATATGAAATTGTTTCATCTTTATTTGTGCAGTCACATGACAATGCTGATCAATACAGAAACAGAACATGCAACATTTCCATGCAGACCACCGGAGTAAAAAGAAAGTTTAAGAATCTTAAAGCAAAGGCAGTCGGCGATGTGTAGAGGCGAAATCCATGCTAATGCATTGGCATTGATTTACCCATGCCTGTCCTGATCATCTCAAAGAACGTAAATGAAACAGCTATTTATGCAGGTGCAGTTCAACAAGCAGGAGCTGCCTCATTAAATACTGTAACGATTCAACATCCATTAATCAGAACAAACTTTTAAAAGACTGAGCTCAGAACCAGATGGAAATTCCGTGCACACACATAAGCACAATGGGGGCATCATGGAACATAAGCAAAAATAGCATTGAAACCTAAGTGCCTGATGCAACACACAAGATAACCAAACGCACGCACACTTGTGCACACACCAATATGCAAGCAGGCTGAGTTCACATGTAAACTTATTAAACATGCTTGCTTGGAAAGCAGCAGATTAAAGGAACCACAAGTTAAGTACTAATTTTCAGAGCACACCAATGTACCTTGAGTCAATCTCCGCCTCGAACATACAAAATAGAAGAGCCTACACCCAATAACACATTTCTTCATTTCAGTCACCATGATGTAACCTGCAGGGCAAGCAATATCATCAGTCAAACGATTTTGCATCATTCTTCAAGGAAAAGCTATTGGAGTTATTCTCATAAATATGTATGACTCAAGACAGTAAACATCAGCTTCACCATTGCTGAATTTGTGCCAGAAGCCCCAAAGGCAAGTCATCTTAGCATCATTACATTATTAGACAAAAACCAACACTTAAATCATTTTTACGTACTCCGTATTACTTATTTTCATGGATTCGCAGGAAATTGTTTCATCTTTATTTGTGCAGTCACATGACAATGCTGATCAATGCAGAAACAGAACATGCACCATTTCATGGTTTGATAAGTTCTCCCAGTAGCATGAACCGTTAACTTTATGCGTTACAAATTAGGACAATAAAGCACCATAATTCAGAAATACAAACAGATAAGCTTGCCATTTGCAACTTCATAGGAGAGAATCCCCAACAGTATAAACACTACTATGAGAAGAGGCTTACCGCTTTGTAGTTCATAGAGTCGGTTTGAACAATGATGGTGGGAAGCCAAAGTATGAGTGAACAACATTGGGATGATCAAAGTGTGTTGTTGCCCTGCAGACCTTCTTAAGTTCTGAAGTCTTGACATCCAGAGAATAAAAATCGACACTGTTATGCTTGGGCAACAACCCATATGAATCCTCAACCAACTGAGCTCCTCGAAGGAATAAGAATCCCTCAGTTGCACCCACAGTAAAATAGAGAGATCCGGGAGGCAACGCTATGACATTTTTGAGCTTCCACTCTTTGGATGACTCGCCGTTGTTCTGTTGGGTGGTATGATGCAGCGAGGTAGAACGGTAATCACCGACAGGAGTAAACATCTCAAGCGCTCCGTTTGTACCACCAACAATGGTAGACCAGTATGGTAGGCCAGGCTGATTTAGAAGCTGCATATGGTAGCCTGTGAGAATGTTCAGTGTGGAAAACTCCATTGTGCGTGTGTCCAGCACGAGAAGCTTGTCTTTCCAAAGAGCTCCCCAGTAGAAGCGGCCACGCAAGTAGCTGAAGCTGGAAATGCCTTTCCAAGTGGGCGCAGCTGTGCCCAAAGAGCTCCAGCTAGGAGATGCAGCTACACACCATTGTCCGGTGACCGAAGAGAAGACAAATGTGACCAACTTGCTGTTGTAGCCCGCCGTGGAGATCACCGTGAACGAGGTATCATCCCCATCCTCGCCAGCGGGACCGAGCATGGGCCCGAATTCGACAAGGCGCTCTTGCTGGACGGCCATTTCCTCGGGTATGGACGGGAGCAGCACGTACCGCCGTGACACGGGATCGCCCACCGCGAGGTCTGTGAAGGCTGCACCCGCGCCGAACAGGTAGCTGCGCTCGAGGAGGACGCGGCCGTCGCGGATGTCGCGGTGGTACCAGGGGCTGAGCAACTCCTGGTTGGGCTGGGGCTGGGGCACGGGAACGAAGGAGTAGGAGAAATCCGCGCCGTCGGCGAGGGCGCGGGCAAGCGGGGCGGAGGGATGAGGCTCCTGCGCGTGGTGGAAGGCGCGCTTGTCGACGGCGAATCCCAGGAGTGGCGGCGGATGGAGAGCGCGGATGCGGCGGAGGAAGGGGCGCTCGGTGATGATGCGGCGGAAACGGGGGCTGGCGGTGGAGGCGCGGGCGAGCGCGGCTGGCGTGGGCAGGCGAATGAAGATCTCCTCCAGGATCTCGTCGGCGAGGTGCCGCGCCGGCTCGGCCATGGCGGGCGGGCGGCCGATCGACGGCCGCCGGGGTGGAGAGGAATGGGGATTAGGGTTGGGGGAGTGAGCGCGGTGTGATGTGGTGTGTGGGGAATTCCGGTGTGTGGTGTGCGAAGCAAGCGAGTGGGTTTAGGAGAAAAAAAATGTTTGACTGGTCTGGATAATTAATTTCAATGTGAGTCGTCGTACTACGAATTTAACCTGTCAAAGGAGAAGATTTCCACTGATTTGCCTTGCCCTTGCCCTTGTCCTTCCCCTTGTCATCTCGAGGGGCGGCAGTAGTACATGGTGAAGACGACATAAGAGTCATCGTTTGAGGGGTCGTCGGAGTCCAGAGAAGGTGGAGGAGGAGTCGAAGGAGGAGGGGGGCCCAACGAAGCGTCGGGCGACACATGCCTGCTCTTAGGCGAGACGGTGGGCTTTAGCGGTGGCAGCCCTCAATGCCCTCCTACAATGTATTCACATTCCTGCGGCAAGGCGGCGGGCGTCTATCTCGGCGCTTGTCAATGAGCGGGGCATGACGTAATGGGACAGCCGCTCCTCATCGGACTGTGAGGGCACGACGATGGGAGCGGAGCACGAGCTACCCCACCTCAACATCCGACCACCTTCGAGTGCTCCACTTTGGTGGTGACCTTCTCCTTGTTGAGCAATTGAACAACCTTTAGCGCGTGCCTAAACATCCTCGATCCACGGGGCACACCGAGACTTCCAGCGCACGCCACGATCCCTCAGACATGCTCCGGGTTGGCGCCGATCAACCATGGCACAACGAGGCAGAGCTTTGTAATATCGGAAGCGCCTAGTCCGCACTTCCGCATTAACACAACATTGGACTTGACCACCCTCTCTAGATCAGACGGGAGAAGGCACTGATAACCCACAAGTATAGGGGATCGCAACAGTTTTCGAGGGTAGAGTATTCAACCCAAATTTATTGATTCGACACAAGGGGTGAAGGAAATATGCCCTAGAGGCAATAATAAAGTTATTATTTATTTCCTCGTATCGTGATAAATGTTTATTATTCATGCTAGAATTGTATTAACCGGAAACATAATACATGTGTGAATACATAGACAAACATAGTGTCACTAGTATGCCTCTACTTGACTAGCTCGTTGATCAAAGATGGTTGAGTTTCCTAGCCATAGACATAAGTTGTCATTTGATTAACAGGATCACATCATTAGGAGAATGATGTGATTGACTTGACCCATTTCGTTAGCTTAGCACTTGATCGTTTAGTTTACTGCTATTGCTTTCTCCATGACTTATACATGTTCCTCTGACTATGAGATTATGCAACTCCCGAATACCGGAGGAACACTTTGTGTGCTACCAAACGTCACAACGTAACTGGGTGATTATAAAGGTGCTCTACAGGTGTCTCCGATGGTGTTCGTAGAGTTGGCATAGATCGAGATTAGGATTTGTCACTCCGATTGTCGGAGAGGTATCTCTGGGCCCTCTTGGTAATGCACATCACTATAAGCCTTGAAAGCAATATGACTAATGAATTAGTTGCGGGATGATGCATTACGGAACGAGTAAAGAGACTTGCCGGTAACGAGATTGAGCTAGGTATTGAGATACCGACGATCGAATCTCGGGCAAGTAACATACCGATGACAAAGGGAACAACGTATGTTGTTATGCGGTTTGACCGATAAAGATCTTCGTAGAATATGTAGGAACCAATATGAGCATCCAGGTTCCGCTATTGGTTATTGACCGGAGACATGTCTCGGTCATGTCTACATAGTTCTCGAACCCGTAGGGTCCGCACGCTTAAAGTTCTGTGACGATCGGTATTATGAGTTTTTGTGTTTTGATGTACCGAAGGTAGTTCAGAGTCCCGGATATGATCACAGACATGACGAGGAGTCTCTAAATGGTCGAGACATAAAGACCGATATATTGGACGACTATGTTCGGACAACGGAAGTGTTTCGGGAGGTTTCGGACATATACCGGAATACCAGGGGGTTACCGGAACCCCCCGGGGAGTGTAATGGGCCTATTGGGCCTTAGTGGAGAAGAGGATGGGCGGCCAGGGCAAGCCGCGCGCCCCCTCCCCCTCTAGTCCGAATTGGACAAGGAGGGGGGGGCGCCCCCCTTTGCTTCCTCCTCTCTCCTTCCCTTCCCCCTTCTCCTACTCCTACTAGGAAAGAAAGGAGTGGGAGTAGGACTCCCCCTTGGCGCGCCCTCCTCCTTGGCCGGCCGCCTCCCCCCTAGCTCCTTTATATACGGGGGCAGGGGGCACCCCAAGACACAACAATTGATCATTGATCTCTTAGCCGTATGCGGTGCCCCCCTCCACCATAATCCACCTCGGTCATATAGTAGCGGTGCTTAGGAGAAGCTCTGCATCGGTAACTTCATCAACACCGTCACCACGCCGTCGTGCTGAAGAAGCTCTTCCCGGAAGCTCTACTGGATCGTGAGTTCGCGGGACGTCACCGAGCTGAATGTGTGCTGAACGCGGAGGTGTCGTACGTTCGGTACTAAGGATCGGTCGATCGTGAAGACGTACGACTACATCAACTGCGTTGTCATAACGCTTTCGCTTACGGTCTACGAGGGTACGTAGACGACACTCTCCCCTCTCGTTGCTATGCATCACCATGATGTTGCGTGTGCGTAGGAATTTTTTTGAAATTACTACGTTCCCCAACAGTGGCATCCGAGCCAGGTTTATGCGTAGATGTTATATGCACGAGTAGAACACAAGTGAGTTGTGGGCGATACAAGTCATACTACTTACCGGCATGTCATACTTTGGTTCGGCGGTATTGTTGGATGAAGCGGCTCGGACCGACATTACGCATACGCTTACGCGAGACTGGTTCTACCGACGTGCTTCACACACAGGTGGCTGGCGGGTGTCAGTTTCTCCAACTTTAGTTGAACCGAGTGTGACTACGCCTGGTCCTTGAGAAGGTTAAAACAACACTAACTTGATGAACTACCGTTGTGGTTTTGATGCGTAGGTAAGAACAGTTTTGCTCAGCCCGTAGCAGCCACGTAAAACTTGCAACAACAAAGTAGAGGACGTCTAACTTGTTTTTGCAGGGCATGTTGTGATGTGATATGGTTAAGACATGATGCTATATTTTATTGTATGAGATGATCATGTTTTGTAATAGAGTTATTGGCAACTGGCAGGAGCCATATGGTTGTCGCTTTATTGTATGAAATGCAATCGCCATGTAATTGTTTTACTTTATCACTAAGCGGTAGCGATAGTCGTAGAAGCAATAGTTGGCGAGACGACAACGATGCTACGATGGAGATCAAGGTGTCGCACCGGTGACGATGGTGATCATGACGGTGCTTTGGAGATGGAGATCAAAGGCACAAGATGATGATGGCCATATCATATCACTTATATTGATTGCATGTGATGTTTATCCTTTATGCATCTTATTCTGCTTTGATTGACGGTAGCATTATAAGATGATCTCTCACTAAATTTCAAGGTACAAGTGTTCTCCCTGAGTATGCACCGTTGCCAAAGTTTGTCGTGCCGAGACACCACGTGCTGATCGGGTGTGATAAGCTCTACGTTCACATACAACGGGTGCAAGCCAGTTTTGCACACGCAGAAATACTCGGGTTAAACTTGACGAGCCTAGCATATGCAGATATGGCCTTGGAACATTGAGACCGAAAGGTCGAGCGTGAATCATATAGTAGATATGATCAACATAGTGATGTTCACCATTGAAAACTACTCCATTTCACGTGATGATCGGTTATGGTTTAGTTGATTTGGATCACGTGATCACTTAGATGATAAGAGAGATGTCTATCTAAGTGTGAGTTCTTAAGTAATATGATTAATTGAACTTAAATTTATCATGAACTTAGTACCTGATAGTATTTTGCTTGTCTATGTTGTTGTAGATAGATGGCCCGTGCTATTGTTCCGTTGAATTTTAATGCGTTCCTTGAGAAAGCAAAGTTGAAAGATGATGGTAGAAATTACACGGACTGGGTCCGTAACTTGAGGATTGTCCTCATTGATGCACAGAAGAATTACGTCCTGGAAGCACCGGTGGGTGCCAGGCCTGCTGCAGATGCAACTGACGACGTTAAGAACGTCTGGCAGAGCAAAAAGCTGATGACTACTCGATAGTTCAGTGTGCCATGCTTTACGGCTTAGAACCGGGACTTCAACGATGTTTTGAACGTCATGGAGCATATGAGATGTTCCAGGAGTTGAAGTTAATATTTCAAGAAAATACCCGGATTGAGAGATATGAAGTCTCCAATAAATTCTACAGCTGCAAGATGGAGGAGAATAGTTCTGTCAGTGAACATATACTCAAAATGTCTGGGTATAATAACCACTTGATTCAACTGGGAGTTAATCTTCCAGATGATAGTGTCATTGACATAATTCTTCAATCACTGCCACCAAGCTACAAGAGCTTCGTGATGAACTATAATATGCAAGGGATGGATAAGACAATTCCCGAGCTCTTCGCAATGCTAAAGGCTGCGGAGGTAGAAATCAAGAAGGAGCATCAAGTGTTGATGGTCAACAAAACCACCAGTTTCAAGAAAAAGGGTAAAGGGAAGAAGAAGGGGAACTTCAAGAAGAATAGCAAACAAGTTGCTGCTCAGGAGAAGAAACCTAAGTCTGGACCTAAGCCTGAGACTGAGTGCTTCTACTGCAAACAGACTGGTCACTAGAAGCGGAACTGCCCCTAGTATTTGGCGGATAAGAAGGATGACAAGGTGAACAAAGGTATATGTGATATACATGTTATTTATGTGTACCTTACTAAAGCTCGTAGTAGCACCTGGGTATTTGATACTGGTTCCGTTGCTGATATTTGCAACTCAATACAGGGACTACGGATTGAGTGAAGATTGGCTAAGGACGAGGTGACGATGCGCGTGGGAAATGGTTCCAAAGTCGATGTGATCGCCGTCGGCACGCTACCTCTACATCTACCTTCGGGATTAGTTTTAGACCTGAATAATTGTTATTTGGTGCCAGTGTTGAGCATGAACATTATATCTGGATCTTGTTTGATGCGAAACGGTTATTCATTTAAATCTGAGAATAATGCTTGTTCTATTTATATGAGTAATATCTTTTATGGTCATGCACCCTTGAAGAGTGGTCTATTTTTGTTGAATCTCGATAGTAGTGATACACATATTCATAATGTTGAAGCCAAAAGATGCAGAGTTGATAATGATAGTGCAACTTATTTGTGGCACTGCCGTTTGGGTCATATTGGTGTAAAGCGCATGAAGAAACTCCATACTGATGGACTTTTGGAATCACTTGATTATGAATCACTTGGTACTTGCGAACCATGCCTCATGGGCAAGATGACTAAAACGCCGTTCTCCGGAACAATGGAGCGAGCAACAGATTTATTGGAAATTATACATACTGATGTATGTGGTCCAATGAATATTGAGGCTCGCGGCGGGTATCGTTATTTTCTCCCCTTCAAAGATGATTTGAGCAGATATGGGTATATCTACTTAATGAAACATAAGTCTGAAACATTTGAAAAGTTCAAAGAATTTCAGAGTGAAGTGGAAAATCATCGTAACAAGAACATAAAGTTTCTACGATCTGATCACGGAGGAGAATATTTGAGTTACGAGTTTGGTCTACATTTGAAACAATGCGGAATAGTTCCGCAACTCACGCCACCCGGAACACCACAGCGTAATGGTGTGTCTGAACATCGTAATCGTACTTTACTAGATATGGTGCAATCTATGATGTCTCTTACTGATTTACCGCTATCATTTTGCGGTTATGCTTTAGAGACGGCTGCATTCACGTTAAATAGGGCACCATCAAAATCCGTTGAGACGACGCCTTATGAACTGTGGTTTGGCAAGAAACCAAAGTTGTCGTTTCTTAAAGTTTGGGGCTGCGATGCTTATGTGAAAAAGCTTCAACCTGATAAGCTCGAACCCAAATCAAAAAATGTGTCTTCATAGGATACCCAAAGGAAACTGTTGGGTACACCTTCTATCACAGATCCGAAGGCAAAACATTCATTGCTAAGAACGGATCGTTTCTAGAGAAGGAGTTTCTCTCGAAAGAAGTGAGTGGGAGGAAAGTAGAACTTGATGAGGTAACTGTACCTGCTCCCTCATTGGAAAGTAGTTCATCACAGAAACCAGTTCCTGTGACACCTACACCAATTAGTGAGGAAGCTAATGATATTGATCATGAAACTTCAGATCAAGTTACTACCGAACCTCGTAGGTCAACCAGAGTAAGATCCACACCAGAGTGGTACGGTAATCCTATTCTGGAAGTCATGTTACTTGACCATGGCGAAGCTACAAACTATGAAGAAGCGATGATGAGCCCAGATTCCACAAAATGGCTTGAGGCCATGAAATCTGAGATGGGATCCATGTATGAGAACAAAGTGTGGACTTTGGTTGACTTGCCCAATGATCGGCAAGCCATTGAGAATAAATGGATTTTCAAGAAGAAGACTGATGCTGACGGTAATGTTACTGTCGACAAAGCTCGACTTGTTGCGAAAGATTTTCGACAAGTTCAAGGGGTTGACTACGATGAGACTTTCTCACCTATAGCGATGCTTAAGTCCATCCGAATCATGTTAGCAATTGCCGCATTTTATGATTATGAAATTTGGCAAATGGATGTCAAAACTGCATTTCTGAATGGATTTCTGTAAGAAGAGTTGTATATGATGCAACCAGAAGGTTTTGTCAATCCAAAGGGTGCTAACAAAGTGTGCAAGCTCCAGCGATCCATTTATGGACTGGTGCAAGCCTCTCGGAGTTGGAATAAACGTTTTGATAGTGTGATCAAAGCATATGGTTTTTTACAGACTTTTGGAGAAGCCTGTATTTACAAGAAAGTGAGTGGGAGCTCTATAGCGTTTCTAATATTATATGTGGATAACATATTGTTGATTGGAAATGATATAGAGTTTCTGGATAGCATAAAAGGATACTTGAATAAAAGTTTTTCAATGAAAGACCTCGGTGATGCTGCTTATATATTAGGCATCAAGATCTATAGAGATAGATCAAGACGCTTAATTGGACTTTCACAAAGCACATACCTTGATAAAGTTTTGAAAAGGTTCAAAATGGATCAAGCAAAGAAAGGGTTCTTGCCTATATTACAAGGTGTGAAGTTGAGTCAGACTCAATGCCCGACCACTGCAGAAGATAGAGAGAAAATGAAAAGTGTTCCCTATGCTTCAGCCATAGGCTCTATCATGTATGCAATGCTGTGTACTAGACCTGATGTGTGCTTTGCTATTAGTTTAGCAGGGAGGTAACAAAGTAATCCAGGAGTGGATCACTGGACAGCGGTCAAGAACATCCTGAAATATCTGAAAAGGACTAAGGATATGTTTCTCATTTATGGAGGTGACAAAGAGCTCGTCGTAAGTGGTTACGTCGATGCAAGCTTTGACACTAATCCGGACGATTCTAAATCGCAAACCGGATACGTGTTTATATTAAACGGTGGAGCTGTCAGTTGGTGCAGTTCTAAACAAAGCGTCGTGGCGGGATCTACTTGTGAAGCGAAGTACATAGCTGCTTCGGAAGCAGCAAATGAAGGAGTTCATATCCGATCTAGGTGTCATACCTAGTGCATCGGGTCCAATGAAAATATTTTGTGACAATACTGGTGCAATTGCCTTGGCAAAGGAATCCAGATTTCACAAGATAACCAAGCACATCAAGAGACGCTTCAATTCCATCCAGGATCAAGTACAGGTGGGAGACATAGAGATTTGCGAGATACATACGGATCTGAATGTTGCAGACCCATTGACTAAGCCTCTTCCACGAGCAAAACATGATCAACACCTAGACTCCATGGGTGTTAGAATCATTATTGTGTAATCTAGATTATTGACTCTAGTGCAAGTGAGAGACTGAAGGAAATATGCCCTAGAGGCAATAATAAAGTTATTATTTATTTCCTCATATCATGATAAATGTTTATTATTCATGCTAGAATTGTATTAACCGGAAACATAATACATGTGTGAATACATAGACAAACATAGTGTCACTAGTATGCCTCTACTTGACTAGCTCGTTGATCAAAGATGGTTGAGTTTCCTAGCCATAGACATGAGTTGTCATTTGATTAATGGGATCACATCATTAGCAGAATGATGTGATTGACTTGACCCATTTCGTTAGCTTAGCACTTGATCGTTTAGTTTACAGCTATTGCTTTCTCCATGACTTATACATGTTCCTATGACTATGAGATTATGCAACTCCCGAATACCGGAGGAACACTTTGTGTGCTACCAAACGTCACAACGTAACTGGGTGATTATAAAGGTGCTCTACAGGTGTCTCCGATGGTGTTCGTAGAGTTGGCATAGATCGAGATTAGGATTTGTCACTCCGATTGTCGGAGAGGTATCTCTGGGCCCTCTTGGTAATGCACATCACTATAAGCCTTGCAAGCAATATGACTAATGAATTAGTTGCAGGATGATGCATTACGGAACGAGTAAAGAGACTTGCCGGTAACGAGATTGAGCTAGGTATTGAGATACCGACGATCGAATCTCGGGCAAGTAACATACCGATGACAAAGGGAACAACGTATGTTGTTATGCGGTTTGACCGATAAAGATCTTCGTAGAATATGTAGGAACCAATATGAGCATCCAGGTTTCGCTATTAGTTATTGACCGGAGACATGTGTCGGTCATGTCTACATAGTTCTCGAACCCGTACAGTTCGCACGCTCAAAGTTCTGTGACGATCGGTATTATGAGTTTTTGTGTTTTGATGTACCGAAGGTAGTTCGGAGTCCCGGATATGATCACGGACAAGACGAGGAGTCTCGAAATGGTCGAGACGTAAAGATCGATATATTGGACGACTATGTTCGGACACCGGAAGTGTTTCGGGAGGTTTCAGACATATACCGGAGTACTGGGGGGTTACCGGAACCCCCGGGGAGTGTAATGGGCCTATTGGTCCTTAGTGGAGAAGAGGAGGGGCGGCAAGGGCAGGTCGCGCGCCCCCTCCCCCTCTAGTACGAATTGGACAAGGAGGGGGGGGGGCAGCGCCCCCCTTTCCTTCCTCCTCTCTCCTTCCCTTCCCCCTTCTCCTACTCCTACTAGGAAAGAAAGGAGTCCTACTTCCGGTGGGAGTAGGACTCCTCCCCTTGGCGCGCCCTCCTCCTTGGCCAGCCGCCTCCCCCTAGCCCCTTTATATACGGGGGCAGGGGGCACCCCAAGACACAACAATTGATTATTGATCTCTTAGCCGTGTGCGGTGCCCCCCTCCACCATAATCCACCTCGGTCATATCGTACCGGTGCTTAGGCGAAGCTCTGCGTCGGTAACTTCATCAACACCGTCACCACGCCGTCGTGCTGACGAAGCTCTTCCTGGAAGCTCTACTGGATCGTGAGTTCGCGGGACGTCACCGAGCTGAACGTGTGCTGAACGCGGAGGTGCCGTACGTTCGGTACTGAGGATCGGTCGATCGTGAAGACGTACGACTACATCAACCGCGTTGTCATAACGCTTCCGCTTACGGTCTACGAGGGTACGTAGACGACACTCTCCCCTCTCGTTGCTATGCATCACCATGATGTTGCGTGTGCGTAGGATTTTTTTTGAAATTACTACGTTCCCCAACAAGGGGAGTCAAAGAATATTCTCAAGTATTAGCAGTCGACTTGTCAATTTAACCACACCTGAAAGACTTAATATCTGCAGCAAAGTATTTAGTAGCAAAGTAGTATGGAAGTAAAGGTAAAGGTGGCAAAAGTAACAGTAGCAACTTTGTAGTAAGTGTAACAGTGACAACGGTAAAGTAACTAAGCAAAGATCAATATGTGAAAAGCTCGTAGGCATTGGATCAGTGATGGTAATCACTATAAAAAAATACACTTCCGTGATGATACGTGTTTGTCACAGTAGGTCGTGTTTTTTGTCATGCATGTACATCCATGACAAATTTATGACAGAATCAATATAGTCATACCTGTGCTGTCGTAGAAGTGTTCCATGACATTACCAAAATTATCATCACGGAAGTGTCCACTTCCATGACGATAAATCGCGCGTCATAGAAGTGCTTTCGTCAAGGGTGAC
The DNA here is from genome assembly GCF_018294505.1 of Triticum aestivum. Taxonomy (NCBI): domain Eukaryota; kingdom Viridiplantae; phylum Streptophyta; class Magnoliopsida; order Poales; family Poaceae; genus Triticum; species Triticum aestivum. The sequence continues at coordinate 433,333 of NW_025228059.1, forward strand.
CGACACGTGGCATCCACCGTAACGGAACGCCGTTAAGCTATCGGGTCCGGTTTTGGATCTGATAACCCGTTAACAGCCCCGACCAATGGGGATTTTCCACGTGTAAAATCATCATTGGCTGGAGGAAGCACGTGTCAGGTCCGCGTTGGCACATGTGTCACTCATCCAATGGGTGAGACGCACCTATGATATGTTGACACGTGGACTGGCCCATCAAGTTTAAATGGGCCGGCCCAACTGAAGGCCCACAAGATTTTGCGGACCATAATGGGCCGGCCCAGCTAAAGGCCCACGAGATTTTGCGGACCATAATGGGCTGGCCCAGCTAAAGGCCCACAAGATTTTGTGGGCCATAATGGGCCGGCTCAGGTAAAGGCCCACAAGATTTTGTGTGCCATAATGGGCCGGCCCAAGTAAAGGCCCACAAGATTCTTGCGGATCATAATGGGTCGGCCCAGCTAAAGGCCCACGAGACTTTGCCGACATTAATGGGCCGGCCCAGCTGTAGGCCCACAAGATTTTGAGGACCCTAGTAGGCCGGCCCATTAACTGGCTGCCATGTTTTGGGCGAAATGCCGGCCCATATTTGATCCGGTCCATTAATGGCCTGCCACGCTCCGGGCCTAATAGTGGCCCATATGAGATCCGACCCGTTAAAAGCCTACCACGTTCTGGGCCAAATTACGGCCCAGATCAGGTCCGGCCCTTTAAGAGGCTTTGGGCTCAATTATGGCCCATATCAGATTCGGCCCGTCAACTGGACACTATGCTTTTGGGCCCACTTGCTAAAGGCCCACTTAGTAATTCGGCCTGATATTAGTTTTGGCCTGTTAAGGGCCCGTTCAACATTTCGGCCCTATATTAATTTCGGCCTGTTAAAAGCCCGTCATATAGTTGGGCCTAACTACGACCCGGTTTGCATCCGGCCTGCTCGCAGCCGATATCTGATTGGGCCAAACAAGGACCGAGACAATTTTGGCCTGTTAAAAGCCCGTGATTTGATGTGCACAATCATGGGCTGGGGTTCATTTCGGGCTGTTGCCGGCCCGTGAGCTGTTCGGCACGTTTCAGGCCCAACCTACATCGTGATTGCATGACGGCCCGATTATGTACCGTAATTTTACGGTTTGGCCGGTCTACTGTGAAGACATGATATATATACAGTAAAATAACTACTGCATCGTGAACTAAGAAAAAACCTAGACTATACAATAAAGAAATTACGGGATATTACATCGACTGGGCATCAAAGTTCGCCACTATGATAATAAAGCACAAGCAGACAGCAGATTACATACACTGGGCATCAAAGATCGCCACCAGTGCAAATAAACACGCCGACAAAATAATATACAAAACCGACAGCACTTCAATAGAGTTCAAGAAAGGTTTGCCCTGCTGGGGAGCTGCAGCGCAAGCAGCTGAGCAAGATGATGAGACTGCGCTTGTTCAACACTTATATCTTCCTCACTCTGAAAGATAAACAAGCAGACAGATGACAAGTTTTGCACATAAAAGTATCAGTGCTGACAATTCATCACATTTCTTACTGACGAATAAAGTGACACAGTTTAAAATTGCATTAACACAATATGGTATTGTTCAGGTCAAGACATGGCAGGAAATGACATTGTGAAGGAGTTGGCAGCTTCACGACACCACTGGATTACATATCAAGAACTCATAAGTATCAATGGTTAGTGTGCTGTCAATTTATACCATTTATGATTGTCAAATAAAGAGACGGTTTAAATAATAGTAGAATGATATGACATTGTTCATAGTTAAGACATTGCAGAATATGACATTGTGCTGTAGTGGGTGGGTTCACACACCACTGGATTACGGATGAAGAACAGAAGCATACATGCAGTGCAAAAGAAGATCACTTGCTTTGTATAGTTTAATTTACATGGTATGAAGAAGGAACTTGGTTGTACAACTGAAAACTTAAATTGAGAAAGGACAAACTTTTGTTTATGAACTACATAATAAACTTTAAACAAGCAATTTGATGCAAACACCAAAAATAAACAGCTGTTGCAGTCATGCCTAACCAAATATATACAACAAAGTTTGAAGGCTTGAGATGGACAAACTTACATTATTGGTGAAGACAGGCTCTATAAAGGCCTTGTCCATGCTGATAGGGGGGGGGGCAATTCAAGAAGTTTACCACAGAATCTTCTTCAAAAGAATTGCCTTTATTCTACATTTTGTTAAGAGTAAATATAGATGTGATAATATACGAAAAATGGAGAATATTTAAGATAAGATTAAGAGTGATGCTACATAACCAAGTAGCTATAAATGTAAGTGCAGCGATACAGGAAAAAGGTACAGCCAAGAGCAATGCACAGCTAAACTTCTTCGGTACCAACCTTATGGTAAGAGTAAATATAGATCTGATGTGTAGAAAATAGAGGGTAAAGGAAAATAAGCTGCAGAGTGATGGTACATGAACAACTACCTGTCATTATAAGTACACTGATAAAGGACAGCATGTACTTACAAGAACAATGCAGAGCTAAAAAAACATTGGCATTGGATATATTCTACAGTAATGTAACCATTCATATATATCAGATAATTTGGAGCGAACAATTGATAAGCAAGCTATCATGCATACTGCTGTCACATAATGAACCAGGTATGTATGCAAGTACAGTGATACAGGACAACAGGTACTAACAAGAGCAAAGCAGTGGGCAGCATATTTGCGATATCCTGTCGTTCTTGTCAAATCGGAATTCTTCTTCGAGCAGATTTCCTGCAAAAAAGATCCGTAAGGCACATGCGGAAAAGTAGAAGTTCAAATTGTCATGTGATTTCATAGACAGTACCTCATCCTGGGAACGAGACCAGTGCATAACAAGGTTTTTCCACTCAATGTCTTCTAAATTTAGCACAGGAGACTTCACCAGAAATTCGTTTATAGACTTGCCATCAAAGTGTGATTTCCTCAGGTAACACCGATACTGCTGCAATGCTTCCTTGAAAAGCACAAGCAAGCTTTGCTCGTCATGACTATCCAGATTGACCCTCGCCTAGTTACAACAATGTAATGTAAATCATTGATGTGTTCAATCAGCAGAAAACAGGAAAATAATAACCATGAATAATAGCACTTACACGTAAGTTGGACAGGAAGATGTGAAAATGGTGTTTGTCTTCACAATAATCTTCCCATGATGGGAATATGTGCACGTAGTCCCTAACAACATTGAAAGCATTGTCTTTTAAACCGGGAATAAATGAAATGGGGTTCCAATCTGCAGGAATTGGCCGTCTCTGCAGTTGGGATAGGTCTTCGGCCGATGGACTTGCTGTACTTTTTGCTGGAGTGGGATTTTTCTGTGGTACAGCTGGTGCTATGGCAAATGAAATCAGTATACCTTTTGCTGGAGTGCAGGTCCTGTGTGGTGGGGCTAGTGGTGTGGCCAGTGAAGTATGGGTACAGTCTGCTGGAGTCGGTCCTACGTTTTGTGTCACTGGTTGTACAACCAATATAAGTGGGGTGCTGTCTGATTTCTCCGGCACCACCACGTTTTTCAAGGACTTTGCTGGTGCTCCTTCAGGTTCGGCAATCACCCTCTTCCTTTTTGATGTCTGATGCACAAGAACAGCATTTGATTGGAAAAACATGGTATGATGACAGATGGAATATGTATTGATAATGGATGGGCATGGCATCTCGACATATATGATGAGTAAACTAAGCAGATGGCGGTGCAACAAAGTAGAAGAAATGCAAGACTACATATGCAAGATACCCGCAGTCAATAAAACATTGCGAAATTAGAACAGGCACCTTGATGGGTGAACAGGACAGGCCATCTGCCTTTGACTCCTCGAGGTTAGAATAGTCATTAGGATCATATTCTGAACAAGAATCAACAGGTGGGGAGCGTATGAGTTTCATTGCATCCAGAATGGCACTCAATGCCTTGGTGCCAATTTTGTAAGTCATTGCAGTGTTTAGCTTCAAGAGTGGACTGCTGCTAGTGCAACACAAAGCAGCTACACAGATCATAGTGTAGATATAACGGGAAAACCTTAAGCATCAGAGTAAAATCAGCAAAGTGGAACTTGCTGGAATATATGTGCTAGTATTGCCGGTACGGCTAGAAAGGCTCCGGATACCAGCTCTCTTCAAGTGAAGGTGCGGTACTGTTAATATCAGTGTAACTCTCAACGGCGACATAGTTCCCCGCATTTCCTTGCTATTCTTATAGGATTCAAGTGGGCAGGCCACTACAAATCCTATTCCTATGTTTACAAGATCCTATGAATCAAAGAGGCTCAAAGTGTCCATCACAACCGACCGTATAGACCTGTACACTGCAAATGTCCCTGCTCATCTTCAGTACAGGGAACATACTGTACTACTATCATACTCCCTCCGTTCCAAAATATAAGTCTTGGTAGAGATTTCCACTATGGATCACATACAGATGTATCCAGATACATTTTAGAGTGTAGATTCACTCATTTTGCTCCATATGTAGTCCATGGTGGAATCTATACAAAGACTTGTATTTAGGAACGGAGAGAGTACATATTAAAGAAGAATGGAAGAGGAACATGGTAAAGAAGAGCAAGCAGATTTTGGATAATAAAATGTTGGTTGCGCAGTGCCCACACATGATGAACCAGAGCGCATTAAGAATGCAACTCCCAACTATCTCTCGACCTTTTCAGGCGGTTGGATGAAGATCCTATGTCTCCTAACCCTTCTTCTTCCTCGTCTCTGATTCTTCCCATACAGAACACCGCACGGGCCGCCGACCGGACCACCGGCCCCCACCGCCTGTGTTCCTCCGCCACCCCCACCCCACCCCCGCCCCAACCCCCACCCGCGTCGAGTTTTGTTTGTTCGGCGAGGCCCCACAACCACCCGAGCCCCTTCGATCGCACCTGCGAACTCCGGCGAGCTTTGAAAAATCGACTGACCCAATTTTGAAATTTAGTCTACTATGATTCAACTAGTGTGGAATATAAAAGGGGAAAACCATAAGCATTGGGAGTATAGTGTTGAGCATGCCATGGCGGATCTGAAGGTGCAAACCGGACAAAGGCAACTTCGCAACCAAGACAAGAAATCAGAGTAAAGCAGTGGCGATCTATTTTCTTGTTGCGATAAATAAGTTGAGCAGATACAAAAGAGTACCGCCTCTCGTGCGGCGCCGTGTACGCATCTGCTGAGAATTTGACGATGCTGCGGTAGCGATGGCTGTCGGCGGCGTGGAAGCAGATCTAGGAGGGTAGACGGTGGCGGCGGGGCGCGGTGGATGAGACAGTCGTAGGAGCAGCACTGGCAAGGTGGACGACGGCGGGGATGAAGCGAGAGGACGGGATGCAAGGATCCCGGTCCAAAGCCGTGGATGAGAGAGGTCGATCTCTTGTAATGGACGGCGGTGTCGGGGTATCAGCTCTGGCATGGTGGAGGAGGACGGCGGTGGATGGGGTGGCGGACGGCGGCGGACGGAGGAGGGTGGGGTGGAGAGGGTGTTTTGGCGCCCACGGAGTACGAATGGGGAAAAGGGAGGTAGAGAGGAAGGGGGGAACCATGTATTCAGGGAGCGCTTGTCTCAAATGCGAGGAAATTTACAAACTTAGCCCCCGTTTCAAATTTCTACCACATCACAGCAACATTAGTCCGTTGGGGATAGGACGGTAATCTCGCATACACCGAATATTTGCCGACGAGAGTTTGTTTTTGGCGCCCACCGTGTATGAATATGAATCGGGGAGGGAGTCGATTTCGGCTGAGGACACACTGTGTTTTGGCACCCACCGTGTATGAATCCGGGTGAGAGGCAGTTACGTCACGTTTGGGTGAAATTACAAACCTACCCATATCGAAACCTATAGAAATCCAGCAGATAGGCTTTGCGTGGCAGGGATAGGCAGTAGTGATTTCCATCTCGCAGATTTTGGTTTTGGGCGGTTACTGCGACTTTCCCCACTTCGTTCAAATTTTGCAGAGTGCACGTTTACCGTGCCAACTCAATTCGAATCCCGTTTGTATTCTATTTTTTTCGGGCGGGATCCATTTTCAATTGGAATTACATTCTATATACATCATTTTTTATATATACTTTCAAAAGCACAACAAAGAATTCTGCTCCTTTATATGTATAATATGATTTACAAATACAACGATCTGGAAATCTTAAGGTTGAATTCGAAAAAATTTAACCAAATTATGTTCTACTAAAATGTATGGATCAGTGATATCTACATATTAAATAACATAGATGTGCGTGAATTCATATGAGTATGCATGTTTGATAGATCACTTTTGGTTCGAGTATGGATTACATGTATCATCATCTCGAATTCAAATATTTGAATCCCTTTTTTGTTCACTCCTTTCACGCCCATCTCTCTCGCATGCATGCTCCTTCAGGTAGCTATCACTCTCTTTTCTCCAGCTCACCCGCACGCTCACTTCATGTTTCTCCTATCCTCGCAAACATGGTCTCTCAACGTCTCCCTTGAGAAGTGTCACACTCTCCCTATCATTATACATTACACGGTTTTCATTATTTCTCACGTCTCTACTGTTCTCTGGTATCACTCGGTACCTAAGCTTTCTTTTTCACCGCCACACACACAATCTCCACTCGTCTTTCACTTTGTCTTTCTCTCTCTATGGGATTCTCTCACACACCCTATATGTCTCTACATATGACTCATACCACTAAAATTACTCTCTCTCTCTCTCTCCTGTAGACACAACATTTGTTGCGGTCTCCTTTTCGTCTCCATCCCAGACTGACATTATTCATTTGTTTACCGATCAGACAACCCCGACTACCGTCTCCTCTCTCTCTCTCTCACAGACACACACAACTCCTGCTTCCACTCCCCTTCCCGACTACCGTCTCCCTCTCTCACACACAAAACTATCGCTTTCGCACCCCGACTCATATTTCTCTCACAAACATTTATCGACTAGCTAGCCTCTAGATAGGTTTATACACCCGCACACTCGTGCTTCCACCATCACATACATGTTTCTCTCCCGCTCCTTGTATCTATGTAGATTTTTCTTCTCTTCTTGAGACACGCCCTCTCGATCGTGCACACACACACTATCGCCTCATTTTAAGCTGATACCTATCGCACACACACTCCTTGTGTCTTTGTCACACATGCACTCCGTCCTCTTCCACTCTCCCTCTCTCTCACACACACATGGGCTTTTTGCAACAACTAGCAAGATGCCCATGCGTTGCACGGAACATCAAGATGCATTTGTATGAGTAGTTTATCTTGTGGGGAAAAGGATGAACAAGGGAAGGCCTTATTTGCAAATGTGGAGAGGGGTGTGGGTATCTTTTTGCAAAATTGCCATAGTTTCCTTCCTATCTGTCAGATATAGATCGGACGGCCTATATTGCAGGATGGCAGGCACACGATCATCACCGACAATGCTTTTTATAAGAGTAGGGATAAAAAATAGAGTTGGTGATGATGGTGGGCCTGCCATCCTGCAATGTAGGTCGTTCGATTTATATCTGACGGATAGGAAGGAAAATATGGCAATTTACCCGCACTCTTCACCACATTTGCAGATAAGGCCTTCCCTCGTTCATCCTTTTCTCCCACAAGATCTTGATGTTCCGTGCAACGCACGGGCATCTTGCTAGTAAGAGTAGAAATTAGACATATACCACTTCCCGAATCTTGAAACCAACAACATTCCTCCCTTATCTCATCAAAATCGCCAAAGGAATATATTTTGAGTGAAACATAACATATTTTTAGTGATACATGTATTTCAAAACTAGACTTTTTTTCTATCAAATCGGTGAATATGTATTAATCTACTTTGATCGTGTGGCAACGCATTGGCACATTGCTAGTAGTTATTATAATTTTTTGGACACCAGACCACGGTGGAGTACATATACGAAGAGAAGAGGCGCACGCACGCAGTCGGCCTCTCGCCGTCTCGCACACATGAGTGTTACGTAAAGGCGACATTAACAAATAAACCCTAAAACCCTAGGTGCACGATTGCTGCATTCGCGGGTACCGGGTACGTGGTGGAGCACCTTTGTAAGAATAGTCAGCTCGCGTGATAATTTGATCCGTAGGAGTTGATGGTCAGGACCACAGGTGAACGACTTGGACCACGGTGGCTCGCCAGTTGCCACAGATCGAGTAGCCACGTTTAAAATATCGTTTTTTAGCGGGGTTAAGAGTTCCGATTTTCAATGGCGCGTTATAAGTAGTAAGTAGTTTTTAGAACGATTGGTATGGAGCGAAAATGGAATTCATAGAACTACGTACCTCCTTGGTGTATGGTTGTATGGTTTTGTTTTTTTTTGCGATGGAGGTTGTATGGGTTTATGTTGCGAGATGTTGAACCTGGTAGTTCTAGGGCAAATACTATGGTTTAGATTTAGATGCTGGTTTTCAGTAATGAAAATCGAAAGGGGAAACCCTTCCTTGATTAAAAAAACTACTACCTCCATTCTGGTTTACTAGTCCCCATCGTACTTTGGGTCGAAGTTTGTCCACGAATTTTACTTGTAAAATGTGAATGGAAAACGAGATTTTGTTATACCCAAACAAAAAAGAACTGGAGGGAGTGATTGCTCTGACACGGACGCGACCTCTCATAGCGCAGGCATTGAACCGGCGCGCCGGCCAAGAGGGCCGCACTCGCTGCAGGCCCGGCTGACCACGCCTCCTCGCCGCGTGCAACCAGCTTAAGACTGCCTCGCCTGCCTTCATTGAATCCGCGCGTGTGCCGGCAACACGTCCTTCCGCGAGCCGGCAGGCATTTTAGAACACAAAAAATGACTAAAATATAATTAATTTACGCATGGTCTTGACTTGATGTGCTCGCACTGGTAGCAGGAACTAGTAGAGGATTTTCTTTATTTATAACTCTCCTCACATTTTTTTGGCTTTGAAGTGAATCATGGTTGTGGACATTATGTATGAATGTGCACATATCTGTGAACATGAGTTTGATGTGGAAGTTGAACTTGGAATGTCGGGCTTGCGCGTGAACTATACCATGTCCAATGCTTCGTCTGTTATTGTTTGGAAAGTAATTGCTGTTATTACATGTCCCGAAAAAACATTTTGTGCCACATCAGTAGATGCACGGACATCACAACAGGCATGCTGACTGGATAAACATTTGAACCTAGCTATTATGAAGGAAATTTTGTCAATACAAACATGTCTAAAACTGTTGTCAATACAAAATTTAGCTTTCGTTTTTAGCTTGATGTAGGAGACGCCTAGCCTGCTCTGCCTCTGCTAGCTTATTTCTGGCTTCTTCCATCTCTTCTTTGGCTTGGGTGAAGAGAGCATCTGATTGCTCTTTTCGCTTCTTCAGGAACTCAGCTACATTCTCAAGGGCTGCTGCACGCTTTCTTTCAGCCTTTACTAATGCCACGAGGACACGAACAACTGACGACTCCACCTGGCTTGTATGTAATCCAACATCATCTGGGAATTTGCACCTTGTGTCTAATCCAGCATCATTAGGGAACTGGCACCTTGTGTGTAATCCAGCCTCATTTTGGAAACATGATCTCGAGGTTGACCATACTTCCCTCCTCGCAGGAACTGCATCCTGACACGAAGTTACTTCTTTTTTAGATCAATACTCAGAGCAACCTAGATCCATTTAGCAGAAGCCAGATAAACATAACTCGGAGAAGTGAATTCAAAAGGAAATAAAAAATAAAAACAGACTACAAGGTGAGAACACCCACTTCCTACATCAAGCTAAAAACGAAAGCATTAGGATGATTAAGACTCTTCTTATTACACATCAAAGAACACCACGCTTAAGAGAAACAGAAACTACAACATATACACATCGAAGACCACGAGGCTACACGAAAGTAATTGAAAGGGTGTTACTTACCAAAGCTCGTTTTACAGGTTCGGTGCAGCTCCTCTTTAACTTGCCACGCTCCTTGAAGATGTCCCGAATATCCCGTGTTTGGTCTTCATTGCTCCTCTGCATGTTCGCACTCGTGGTTTTAAAATCTCAACATGGCAAGAAAAATATACTACTAGTAATACTCGCGCATCTTGTGGGCAACATTAAAGCACTCGTCTGCCATGTTAGAGCATCTCCAACAGAATCGCAACGCGCGGCGCTTTAAAAAAGCATTTACAGTGCTGAGATCGAGAAGTAGATACTAGAGAGTAGAGGATAGTTCTCAGCATAGATAGATAAAAAAAAGATAGTTCAACTACTCCTCGTCGTCCGACTCCTCCTCGGTGATGTCCTCCTCCGACGCTTGACTGTAGGCGTGAAGATACCGATCATCGTCGGATTCCCAGGGCGACGCTGCTCCTAGCCTCATGTTGAATTGAGCGTCCACTTTTCGCCTACGCTTGTCCTCGCGATAGGCGGCTCGCTCCGCCCTCCTCTTATCCCTCTCTGCCCTCCTTTGCGCGTAGAACTCGCGCTCTTTGATGATGTCCTGCGGGAAGTGTTGGCGCCACAGTGCCATGGCTTCCTCGTCCATCTCGGCGATGCCGAGACGGTGCTCCCGCCTCCAGTTGTCGCAACGATCCTCGTCGGTGCTAAGCCGCGGCAGAGGCGCGAGCTCCTGCGCCCGCTCCCGCGTCGGCACGTTGGGGAAGTTCAATGTTCTATGAGGCCACCGGAGGCGCCACACCACCGCGTCGTACGCGCGGGCGGCCTCGTTGGCGGTGCCAAAATTGCCGAGGCCGAGGCGCATCCCGCGGAACCGGATCTCGGCGGAGAAGCCGCCGGAGGGGCGCGCGCGGACGCCGCGGTATCCCCAAGTTTCCCGGCGACGCGGCGGCATGGTGGCGCGGCGGCGGCGAGGCGAAAAAGAGCGGGGAGAGAGCGGTGGCGAGTCACAGAGCGGGGAGAGAGCGGTGGCAAGGCACAGAGCGGTGGGAGGGCGTTGGATTTTATAAAGTGCGCCGGACGCCTTGCGCCAAAATTAGCGCACGCCCGGCCGCTTTTTCCCCGCGCGCGCGATTCTTTCCCGACGTCTCTGCTATCTCTACTCTCTTCTCTACTGTTATATTTATTTAATATTTAATATTTAATATTTATCTCTACTTCCTTTACTGTCTACTTTTTTTTCTCTATACTTTTTTTCTTGCAATATAGGCCGTTCGATTTATATCTGACAGATAGGAAGGAAACAAATGGGAATTTTGCAAAAAGATACCCATACCCCTCTCCAGATTTGCAAATAAGGCCTTCCCTCTCATTCATCCATTTCTCCCACAAGATAAACTACTCATACGAATGCATCTTGATGCGTGCAACGCATGGTCATCTTGCTAGTTCTAAAAACCTTTCCATCATTTGCCACACTACTGGTTGCATATGAAAAACCTACCCAAGCACAGCGCGATACAGGAGCGACGCACAATTACAAGCTGATATTCTGTTGGACAATGGAGGCTATAACCAATTACTTTTACGGGAACAATAGCACCCAGGAAATTTGAAGGGTAGGTATGAACAAAATTGGAACTGCACATGTACTGCTAAGTGATTCAGTACACACATTACCAATCGAGGAGGAGAACGATGGTCGCGGCGGCCTCTGTGAGTCATGATCGGCAACGGGAGTCAGTTCATTGTCCACGACGGTGGTACTTTTGCGCTTGGCGTCGGCTTCCGGGAAGCAGATCCGAGACCGTGGAAGATGATGCCGGGGAAGAGGCTCCGTGTATGACGACGACGGTGGACTGGCTCCAGTGCGGCATACGAGGTCGTCGATGAGGCAGATGCGCTGCGGTGGACGAGTGCGCCGATGTAAAGGGGAGGAGCACGAAGGCTGCGGTGCCGTGGAGAAGTCTATTTTGCGGTGGGGATAGAAAATGGGGAGTATTCAGGTGTACTACTCTGGGTGCCGGGGTGGGGTTGGCTGGGTAGGGTGAACCTGAAGTTACGAAAACAGCCCCCTACCAAGCGTCATCCATAGGCCTGTTCCGAAGGCTATGATGGTAACTTCCCACTGCTCGAATCAAGGTCGCGGGAGATTTTCCCGCCGACCTCAAAATTTTGTGACACTGGACTCCCCGTGTGGCGTGTTGAGTGATTCGGCTAAGCAAGTAGCGAGTAGTAGTAGTAAACTCTGCATATTAGGTTTGACCGAAGTCAAACTTCCTAAAGTTTGACCAAGTTTATAGAAAAATATAAACATTTACCATAACAAATATGTATGATGTGAAAGTACATTCAATAATGAATCTAATGGTATTTATTTGTTATTGTATATGTTAATATTTTTTGTTATAAGCTTTCTGAGAGTTTACAAAACTTGACTTTGACCAATGCTAATACGCGGACTTAAATAAAAACGGAGGGAGTACACATTTGTTTTCTTAGTTTGTAGTGAACTAATCATTTGTTGAAATTGTGAAATAAATATATTAGGCTATTGACTTCGAATGTAATGGTCTATACAATTCAATAGTTACAATCATTGTCGAATCCCAAGATGTATACAAGGTCTATAGTACTTCACAACATGCTCAAACTCACATAATCCCAGTCAAATGAGAATCTAAATGCATTTCATAGGTATTACTTTGTAGGATGCAACAAAAACAACCATAAGTCTACATCAGCCATTATAGAAGCAACATTTTGACATATCCCAATGTGTGAATGAAACATGCAGAGAGAGCTTTTGAAGATGGAGCAGATAGGGCGGGAAAGATTGTATGTATGTGGACGAGAGAGTAGGAGACAAACCTAACGAGACAGAGAGAGAGAGAGAGATAGAGAGAGAAAGAGAGAGGAAGAAGTTAGGTCTGTGAGAAAGATGGATACATGTAATATACATGAGATGCGTGTGCATCTGGATTCTGTATACGTGGAAGGAGAAGAGACAACATGTTTGATGAGAGAGCTTGAAAAACTTGGACGAGAGGGGAAGGATCTCCTGGGTTGAGGGATCGACAATTTTTTGCGGGGGAGAGAGGGATTGGTAATTTTGTGCAAGAGAGAGAGAGAGAGAGAGGGTGGGGGGAGGAGTCAGTCAGCCATCGTCACATCACCCTGCTTCCAAATGACCCCGCATTCTAGCGCGGTGTGGTCGCCGTCTTCGATCTACTCGATGCCCTCTTTGAAGATTGAGGTGTTGTGCATGTTGGGGTGCAAAGAAGCACAAGCGAGAGTGGTCGCCGTATAACCTTGGATGGGGATGAATTGTGTGCTCGGGGGAGTGTGTGTGTGTGTGTTGTGCTGCGTGTCTCTCTTTGTGTGTGTGTGTGTGTGTGTGTGTCAGATATTGAGAGAAAACAAACCTAAGGAGTGAAATGGGTATTCACGAAGAGATTGTGCGGGCCTTGAGGTGGGCAGGGGCCGGGTGAGGGTGTCAAAATGTGCGCGTTGATGCATGTGTTGCATGCGACCGTGCGAGGGACGGACGAATCGAGAGAGATGGTTGTTGTGTTACGGATGCTCTTCTCTCTCTCTCTCTCTTTCTCACACACACAGACACAAGTAAACTAGAAGACCGTTCTCTCATGTATACACAACGTATCGGCATCTGTCTATGTCTCACTCATGCATGATCATTTGCACATTCACACCTCTCTATGTCTGTATCACACGCACACCGTCTCCACATTGCCCTTCCGCCACAACACACATATGGACACATACACACGTTCTCTCTCAGTCACACACACAAAATCAGTATTAAAAAAAAACTAGGGTGCACCTAAAACGTCCAAGTCCAAATAAACACGAACTGGAGCTAAATTCAAATATATGGAAATCTTGCAGCGTCAAGAACTTTCACAGGAAAAAAAAGTTGAGTAATATTCGAGGATTGTTTTCACACACACAAAAAGGTTCGGTGGATGTCCTTCGAGCGTGACACGGTGACGCACCGTTCGATCAACTGCGCGGCCGCGGTTCACGCGCTTGCACAGGATTCCGTATCGTGGTTGTGGTACTAACTAATAAAAGCGCTTGCCTTCTGGAGATCGAAGGGCTGGCCTACAACAAGACCTATCCGACGCAGGACATCCCTGTCGTTCTTAAAGCCTACAGTAATGAATTTCACTCTTTTGTCCTTGAGGAAGTTCTTAAAATCCTGGCACTCAACGTCGGCATGGCATATGTGGTAGACCAAGCAAACGTTATGTACGCAAACCTGGATCACGGCGGGCTTCTTCCTCTCTTCGTCCTTTAGATCCTTCTCTCGTCCGAGGACTGTGGTGTACTCAACATCTAGCCCAGCGACCCACTCATCCGTTGAACTGTTGAACATGCGTAGGAAGCGAGCAAGCCATGCTTTCACCGTCTCAGATCCACGTGTGTAGATGACGATGAACTGATCGCCGGTGATGGCTCTAACCTGGTACTCAGCGGCGACCATGGAGATTTGGGAGACCATGGATTTTGGAGGAGGGTTAGGAGAAGTTGAACTGTTGTACCCCGCAAAAAAAACTGGGAGCAAAATAATCTGAAAGGACGGGACGACTGGGAGCGAACTGTTGTAAGGTAGAAGACGAGGACGAGTAGGGCGTGCGAACAGCGTGGGATTGCTGGCTTGCCCATTGGATAAACGGCTACAAGCCCCCAAAGAGTTCTCGAGAACTATGCGGGACCCACTAGATGTCATGTCTACTAGATCCATATCGTAGGCCTGACGGTATAGCTTCTGCCTGTTCTCACGCCATGCGGGCGCGTGGATGTTGTTGGGGAACGTAGTAATTTCAAAAAATTTCCTACGCACACGCAAGATCATGGTGATGCATAGCAACGAGAGGGGAGAGTGTTGTCCACGTACCCTCGTAGACCGACAGCGGAAGCGTTATCACAACGCGGTTGATGTAGTCGTACGTCTTCACGATCCGACCGATCAAGTACCGAACGTACGACACCTCCGAGTTCTACACACGTTCAGCTCGATGACGTCCCTCGAACTCCGATCCAGCCGAGTGTTGAGGGAGAGTTTCGTCAGCACGACGGCGTGGTAACGATGATGATGTTCCACCGACGCAGGGCTTCGCCTAAGCTCCGCGACGGTATTATCGAGGTGTAATCTGGTGGAGGGGGGCACCGCACACGGCTAAGAGATCTCAAGGATCAATTGTTGTGTCTGGGGTGCCCCCTGCCCCCGTATATAAAGGAGCAAGGGAGGAGGAGGCCGGCCCTAGGAGGGGGCGCACCAAGTGTGGAGTCCTACTAGGACTCCCTAGTCTTAGTAGGATTCCACCTCCCATATGGAATAGGAAAAGAGGAAGGGAAAAAGAGAAGGAAGGAAGGGGGCGCCCCCTTTCCCTAGTCCAATTCGGACCAGACCAAGGGGAGGGGTGCGGCCACCCTTGAGGCCCTTTTCCTTCTTTCCCGTATGGCCCAATAAGGCCCAATACGTATTCCCGTAACTCTCCGGTACTCCGAAAAATACCCGAATCACTCGGAACCTTTCCGAAGTCCGAATATAGTCGTCCAATATATCGATCTTTACGTCTCGACCATTTCGAGACTCCTCGTCATGTCCCCGATCTCATCCGGGACTCCGAACTCCTTT
>NW_025228059.1:449480-529647 GCF_018294505.1 Triticum aestivum
CAAAGTGTTCCTCCGGTAAACGGGAGTTGCATAATCTCATAGTCATAGGAACATGTATAAGTCATGAAGAAAGCAATAGCAACATACTAAACGATCGGGTGCTAAGCTAACGGAATGGGTCAAGTCAATCACGTCATTCTCCTAATGAGGTGATCCCGTTAATCAAATGACAACTCATGTCTATGGCTAGGAAACATAACCATCTTTGATTAACGAGCTAGTCAAGTAGAGGCATACTAGTGACACTCTGTTTGTCTATGTATTCACACATGTATTATGTTTCCGGTTAATACAATTCTAGCATGAATAATAAACATTTATCATGATATAAGGAAATATATAATACTTTATTATTGCCTCTAGGGCATATTTCCTTCAGTGTCCCACTTGCACTAGAGTCAATAATCTAGATCACATCGCCATGTGATTTAACATCAATAGTTCACATCACCATGTGATTAACAGCCATAGTTCACATCGTCATGTGACCAACACCCAAAGGGTTTACTAGATTCAATAATCTAGTTCACATAGCTATGTGATTAACACCCAAAGAGTACTAAGGTGTGATCATGTTTTGCTTGTGAGATAATTTTAGTCAACGGGTCTTTCACATTCAGATCCGTAAGTATTTTGCAAATTTCTATGTCTACAATGCTCTGCACGGAGCTACTCTAGCTTATTGCTCCCACTTTCAATATGTATCTAGACCGAGACTTAGAGTCATCTAGATTAGTGTCAAAAACATGTATCGACGTAACCTTTTACGACGAACCTTTTGTCACTTCCATAATCGAGAAACATATCCTTATTCCAGTAAGGATAATTTTGACCGCTGTCCAGTGATCTACTCTTAGATCACTATTGTACTCCCTTGCCAAAATCAGTGTAGGGTATACAATAGATCTGGTACACAACATGGCATACTTTATAGAATCCTATGGCAGAGGCATAGGGAATGACTTTCATTCTTTTTCTATCTTCTGCCGTGGTCGGGTTTTGAGTCTTACTCAATTTCATACCTTGTAACACAGGCAAGAAACTCTATCTTTGACTGTTCCATTTTGAACTATTTCAAAATCTTATTAAGGTATGTACTCATTGAAAAACTTATCAAGCGTCTTCATCTATCTCTATAGATCTTGATGCTCAATATGTAAGCAGCTTCACCGAGGTCTTTCTTTGAAAAAAAACTCCTTTCAAACACTCCTTTATGCTCTGCAGAATAATTCTACATTATTTCCGATCAACAATATGTTATTCACATATACTTATCAGAAATGCTGTAGTGCTCCCACTCACTTTCTTGTAAATACAGGCTTCACCGCAAGTCTGTATACAACTATATGCTTTGATCAACTTATCAAAGCGTATATTCCAACTCCGAGATGCTTGCACCAGTCCATAGATGGATCGCTGGAGCTTGCATATTTTGTTAGCACCTTTAGGATTGACAAAACCTTCTGGTTGTATCATATACAACTCTTCTTTAATAAATCCATCAAGGAATGCAGTTTTTGTTTATCCCTTTGCCAGATTTCATAAAATGCAGCAATTGCTAACATGATTCGGACAGACTTAAGCATAGATACGAGTGAGAAACTCTCATCGTAGTCAACATCTTGAACTTGTCGAAAAACCTTTTTGCGACAATTCTAGCTTTGTAGATAGTGACACTACTATCAGCATCCGTCTTCCTCTTGAAGATCCATTTAATCTCAATGGCTCGCCGATCATTGGGCAAGTCAATCAAAGTCCATACTTTGTTCTTCATACATGGATCTCATCTCAGATTTCATGGCCTCAAGCCATTTTGCGGAATCTGGGCTCATCATCGCTTCCTCATAGTTCGTAGGTTCGTCATGGTCTAGTAACATAACCTCCAGAACTGGATTACCGTACCACTCTGGTGTGGATCTTACTCTGGTTTACCTACGAGGTTCAGTAATAACTTGATGTGAAGTTCTATGATCATCATCATTAACTTCCTCACTAATTGGTGTAGGAGTCACAAGAACAAATTTCTGTGATGAACTACTTTCCAATAAGGGAGCAGGTACAGTTACCTCATCAAGTTCTACTTTCCTCCCACTCACTTCTTTCGAGAGAAACTCCTTCTCTAGAAAGGATCCATACTAAGCAACGAATGTCTTGCCTTCGGATCTTTGATAGAAGGTATACCCAACTGTTTCCTTTGGGTATCCTATGAAGACACATTTCTCCGATTTGGGTTTGAGCTTATCAGGATGAAACTTTTTCACATAAGCATCGCAACCCCAAAATTTGAAGAAACGACAACTTTGGTTTCTTGCTAAACCACAATTCATAAGGCGTCGTCTTAACGGATTTTGATGGTGCCCTATTTAACGTGAATGCAACTGTCTCTAATGCATAATCCCAAAATGATAGTGGTAGATCGGTAAGAGACATCATATATCGCACCATATCTAATAAAATACGATTACGATGTTCGGACACACCATTACACCGTGGTGTTCCAGGTGGCGTGAATTTGTGAAACTATTCCACATTGTTTTAATTGAAGACCAAACTCGTAACTCAAATATTTGTCTCCGCGATCAAATCATAGAAACCTTATTTTCTTGTCACGATGATTTTCTACTTCACTCTGAAATTCTTTGAACTTTTCAAATGCTTCAGACTTATGTTTCATCTAGTAGATATACCCATATCTGCTCAAATCATCTGGGAAGGTCAGAAAATAATGATACCTGCTACGAGCCTCAATATTCATCGGACCACATACATCTGTATGTATGATTTCCAACAAATCTGTTGCTCTCTCCATAGTTCCGGAGAACGGCGTTTTTAGTCATCTTGCCCATGAGGCACGGTTCGCAAGCATCAAGTGATTCATAATCAAGTGATTCCAAAATCCCATCAGTATGGAGTTTCTTCATGCGCTTTACACCAATATGACCTAAATGGCAGTGCCACAAATAAGTTGCACTATCATTATTAACTTTGCATTTTTTTGGCTTCATTATTATGAATATGTGTATCACTACGATCGAGATCCAACAAACCATTTTCGTTGGTGTGTATGACCATAGAAGGTTTTTATTCATGTAAACAGAACAACAATTGTTCTCTAACTTAAATGAATAACCGTATTGCAATAAACATGATCAAATCATATTCATGCTCAACGCAAACACCAAATAACACGTATTTAGTTTCAACACTAATCCTGAAAGTATAGGGAGTGTGCGATGATGATCATATCAATCTTGGAACTACTTCCAACACACATCGCCACCTCGCCTTTTACTAGTCTCTGTTTATTCTGCAACTCCCGTTTCGAGTTACTACTTTAGCAACTGAACCAGTATCAAATACCGAGGGGTTGCTATAAACATTAGTAAAGTACACATCAATAACATGTATATCACATATACCTTTGTTCACCTTGCCATCCTTCTTATCCACCAAATAGTTGGGGTAGTTCCGCTTCAAGTGACCAGTCCCTTTGCAGTAGAAGTACTTATTCTCAGGCTTAGGTACAGACTTGGGCTTCTTCACTTGAGTAGCAACTTGCTTGCCGTTCTTTTTGAAGTTCCCCTTCTTTCCTTTGCCATTTTCTTGAAACTAGTGGTCTCGTCAACCATCAACACTTGATGTTTTTCTTGATTTCTACCTTCGTCGATTTCAGCATCACGAAGAGCTCGGGAATTACTTTCGTCATCCCTTGCATACTATAGTTCATCACGAAGTTCTACTAACTTGGTGATGGTGACTTGAGAATTCTGTCAATCACTATTTTATCTGGAAGATAAACTCCCACTTGATTCAAGTGATTGTAGTACCCAGACAATCTGAGCACATGCTCACTAGTTGAGCGATTCTCCTCCATCTTTTAGCTATAGAACTTGTTGGAGACTTCATATCTCTCAACTCGGGTATTTGCTTGAAATATTAACTTCAACTCCTGGAACATCTCATATGGTCCATGACGTTCAAAACATCTTTGAAGTCCCGATTCTAAGCCGTTAAGCATGGTGCACTAAACTATCAAGTAGTCATCATATTGAGCTAGCCAAACGTTCATAACGTCTGCACATTCTCCTGCAATAGGTCTGTCACCTAGCGGTGCATCAAGGACGTAATTCTTCTGTGCAGCAATGAGGATAATCCTCAGATCACGGATCCAATCCGCATCTTTGCTACTAACATCTTTCAACATAATTTTTCTCTAGGAACATATCAAAAATAAACACAGGGAAGCAACAACGCGAGCTATTGATCTACAACATAATTTGCAAAATACTATCAGGACTAAGTTCATGATAAATTTAAGTTCAATTAATCATATTACTTAAGAACTCCCACTTAGATAGACATCCCTCTAATCCTCTAAGTGATCACGTGATCCATATCAACTAAACCATGTCCGATCATCACGTGAGATGGAGTAGTTTCAATGGTGAACATCACTATATTGATCATATCTACTATATGATTCACGCTCGACCTTTCGGTCTCCGTGTTCCGAGGCCATATCTGTTATATGCTAGGCTCGTCAAGTTTAACCTGAGTATTCCGCGTGTGCAACTGTTTTGCACCCGTTGTATTTGAACGTAGAGCCTATCACACCCGATCATCACGTGGTGTCTCAGCACGAAGAACTTTTGCAACGGTGCATACTCAGGGAGAACACTTATACTTTGATAATTTAGTGAAGGATCATCTTATAATGCTACCATCAAACAAAGCAAGATAAGATGCATAAAGGATTAACATCACATGCAATCAATATAAGTGATATGATATGGCCATCATCATCTTGTGCTTGTGATCTCCATCTCCAAAGCACCGTGCTTGTGATCTCCATCTCCGAAGCACCGTCATGATCACCATCGTCACCGGCGCGACACCTTGATCTCCATCGTAGCATCGTTGTCGTCTCGCCAACTTATTGCTTTTACGACTATCGCTACCGCTTAGTGATAAAGTAAAACTATTACATGGCGATTGCATCTCATACAATAAAGCGACAACCATATGGCTCCTGCCAGTTGCCGATAACTCGGTTACAAAACATGATCATCTCATACAACACATTATATCACATCATGTCTTGACCATATCACATCACAACATGCCCTGCAAAAACAAGTTAGACGTCCTCTACTTTGTTGTTGCATATTTTACGTGGCTGCTACGGGCTTAGCAAGAACCGTTCTTACCTACGCATCAAAACCACAACGATAGTTTGTCAAGTTGGTGCTGTTTTAACCTTCGCAAGGACCGGGCGTAGCCACACTCGGTTCAACTAAAGTGAGATAGACAGACACCCGCCAGTCACCTTTAAGCAACGAGTGCTCCGAACGGTGAAACCAGTCTCGCGTAAGCGTACGCGTAATGTTGGTCCGGGCCGCTTCATCTCACAATACCGCTGAACCAAAGTATGACATGCTGGTAAGCAGTATGACTTATATCGCCCACAACTCACTTGTGTTCTACTCGTGCATAGCATCAATGCATAAAACCAGGCTCGGATGCCACTGTTGGGGAACGTAGTAATTTCAAAAAATTTCCTACGCACACGCAAGATCATGGTGATGCATAGCAACGAGAGGGGAGAGTGTTGTCCACGTACCCTCGTAGACCGACAGCGGAAGCGTTATCACAACGCGGTTGATGTAGTCGTACGTCTTCACGATCCGACCGATCAAGTACCGAACGTACGACACCTCCGAGTTCTACACACGTTCAGCTCGATGACGTCCCTCGAACTCCGATCCAGCCGAGTGTTGAGGGAGAGTTTCGCCAGCACGACGGCGTGGTAACGATGATGATGTTCCACCGACGCAGGGCTTCGCCTAAGCTCCGCGACGGTATTATCGAGGTGTAATCTGGTGGAGGGGGGCACCGCACACGGCTAAGAGATCTCAAGGATCAATTGTTGTGTCTGGGGTGCCCCCTGCCCCCGTATATAAAGGAGCAAGGGAGGAGGAGGCCGGCCCTAGGAGGGGGCGCACCAAGTGTGGAGTCCTACTAGGACTCCCTAGTCTTAGTAGGATTCCACCTCCCATATGGAATAGGAAAAGAGGAAGGGAAAAAGAGAAGGAAGGAAGGGGGCGCCCCCTTTCCCTAGTCCAATTCGGACCAGACCAAGGGGAGGGGTGCGGCCACCCTTGAGGCCCTTTTCCTTCTTTCCCGTATGGCCCAATAAGGCCCAATACGTATTCCCGTAACTCTCCGGTACTCCGAAAAATACCCGAATCACTCGGAACCTTTCCGAAGTCCGAATATAGTCGTCCAATATATCGATCTTTACGTCTCGACCATTTCGAGACTCCTCGTCATGTCCCCGATCTCATCCGGGACTCCGAACTCCTTTCGGTACATCAACATACATAAACTCATAATAAAACTGTCATCGTAATTTTAAGCGTGCGGACCCTACGGGTTCGAGAACTATGTAGACATGACCGAGACACGTCTCCGGTCAATAACCAATAGCGGGACCTGGATGCCCATATTGGCTCCCACATATTCTACGAAGATCTTTATCGGTCAGACCGCATAACAACATACGTTGTTCCCTTTGTCATCGGTATGTTACTTGCCCGAGATTCGATCGTCGGTATCTCGATACCTAGTTCAATCTCGTTACCGGCAAGTCTCTTTACTCGTTCCGTAATACATCATCCCGCAACTAACTCATTAGTCACAATGCTTGCAAGGCTTATAGTGATGTGCATTACCGAGTGGGCCCAGAGATACCTCTCCGACAATTGGAGTGACAAATCCTAATCTCGAAATACGCCAACCCAACAAGTACCTTTGGAGACACCTGTAGAGCACCTTTACAATCACCCATTTACGTTGTGACGTTTGGTAGCACACAAAGTGTTCCTCCGGTAAACGGGAGTTGCATAATCTCATAGTCATAGGAACATGTATAAGTCATGAAGAAAGCAATAGCAACATACTAAACGATCGGGTGCTAAGCTAACGGAATGGGTCAAGTCAATCACGTCATTCTCCTAATGAGGTGATCCCGTTAATCAAATGACAACTCATGTCTATGGCTAGGAAACATAACCATCTTTGATTAACGAGCTAGTCAAGTAGAGGCATACTAGTGACACTCTGTTTGTCTATGTATTCACACATGTATTATGTTTCCGGTTAATACAATTCTAGCATGAATAATAAACATTTATCATGATATAAGGAAATATATAATACTTTATTATTGCCTCTAGGGCATATTTCCTTCAGATGTAACTTCACTTAATTCCGTCAAACGTCGCGCCTCCCACGACCTTCGCCTCCCTCGCGCGGTCGCGCCCTTTGAGACTTCGACTGGCTATAAATGAGCAATTTTGTTTGCCTTTTTTAGACAAGCAATTTTTTTGCCTACTCCGCATGCATGATACTCCCTCCGGTCCTTTTTACTCCCGTCAACCGTTTGCAAAGTGTTTGACCAAATTAATACTTTTTTTGAACACCACCTTATATTAATTAACCAGCCACACCAGTACACTCATTCGATACAATATTCACCACACAGGGCGGTACGTTATTTACAAGAATACCATCTAATCTATTGTCAAAGCTATACTTAGCGATTAAGTGTGCCACCTTATTGGCCGAACGGCTAATCTTTGACAATTGAAGATTGTTGATCAACTTCGAGATGCTCAACGCTTTCATCTTCAGGTCACGCATAGCAGACCTGTCATAGTCACCCGATGCAAGAGACGCTACCACAAAAGCGCAATCAGTCTCTAAAATTACAAGATTATGAAGAGAAATACCTATGTAGAGACCGACAATGCAAGCCCTAAGCTCCGCTTCCTCCACGCTTTGACAGGCATCAATGAAATCCCACGACCAAATTTATACTAAAAATATCAATATCTACAATACTGATTATAATGAGTATAAGAACTACATTTTATAATGAGTGTAAAAATATTGATTTGACATTGTGAATGTTGACACATTTTTCTATAAGTCTGGTGAAAGTAGAGGTACATTGACTTCAGACAAAAACTTAAATGCACAATGCAGACTAGTTCCTCCGTCCAGGTGCGTGCCATGTCCTATCTTGTCATCACAACAAGGTTAGCTATTAGGCTGGCCATAGTGGGGGTAACATAAGTAGTATCATGCACTTGGGACTCGCAAACATGCTAATGTGGTAGGCAATTAAAGAAGTGAGAGATGGTTATAGTAACATAGGTAGATACCGTAACATAATACTCCCTCCGTTCCCAAATATAAGTCTTTCTAGAGATTTCAACAGGTGACTACATACGGAGCAAAATGAGTGAATCTACACACTAAAATATGTCTACATGCATCCGTATATTGTATTCCATTTGAAATGTCTACAAAGACTTATATTTAGGAACGGAGGGAGTAAATGTGATGCTACTATGTGTCATGCATGGCAATAAATGAGACCACCTATGATACTAATCTATGATACTATGCACTATAGAGGTAGTAACATATGCATGTTACTAGTCTAAGTTACTCCCCACTATGACCAGCCTTAGAGTACCACTACCCCCCTTCTAGTTTAAAGGGCTCGATTCAAAAATTTCACCTACTCTTAGCAAGATAGTAGAGGCGGTGGAATAGTTTTTGAAGTCTGCAAAAGTACTCAACTAGTGCTGTCGTTCTTCACAAAAAAATGTGTTTACCAATGCTTGCATGAACACTAGTTACTCTAACCCCCTCTCTTCTTTAATTCTTTGCCACATCAGCATGTTTGCTATTCCCGTGTGCATGATACCAGCTAAGATACCACCATTATGGACAGCCTTAATCATCGCATGCAATAATTTAGTGCACCTTGAAATATGAACATGTGTGGGCGTGTATGTTTTTAATGACTTGAGACTATACCTAGCCCGGCATGCAAGATGACTTATTATGCACCGTTCCCCATACCTGCAGGAAGCCCGTTCGTCTCCAAATCTTTTCCTCTCCATGTGTGGAAACAATATGGCTGCCAAACTCTCCTTCTCCCTCCGGCGGTCCCACCACTCCACCCCGTGTGAAAAAATCTGCATGCATGACTCTCCTCCCCCCACGCTCGTCCAATCCGTTGTGACCAGCAATATTTCCACCCCTTCTCTCCCCCGTAATTTACTCCAACAAATATGTGTTAGGACCGGTTTTTCGGGATATTAATTTCCCAGAAAGCGGCCTTTGTGCTCACCAGCCCCAGGATTACTGTTAGCTGATGAGGCACCAACTTGATACAAGAATTCCAAGCAAAGTACAAAATATGTAGTACAAGACCATTGTGGCCTAGGGGTACAACACTTGGTTTCTGGTGGTTGATGGCGGAAGCGGTTTGTGGTACATCTGCGTCTATGGGACTCCATTTCCCACAAGAACAGCTGACCAGGATAACTCCTATCTTCGCGAGGCTGCTATCACCTTTACATGGGTTCCGGGGCTGTCGTCGTAACGCTCTCCTCCACGCAAGGAATCTGGCCAAGACAATAGCCAGGGACAAGCCAGTGAGTACGTTTGAATGTACTCGCAAACATTATGAACACGGGTATAATATAACAAGGGATAATCGTGCTCCGAAAAATTCTATGACCACAACGTCTGTCACGAAATAAACGAAATCCATGATGCTCGCAAGCAGGTAAAATATGAACATGCAATATGGAAGTAGAAAATAGAATGCACTGATCGAGTGTCTGAAGCGACGCCTCAAAAAGGATAATAAGATAAATCATGCCTCAGTCGGGCGTCTGAGCGACACCACATAAAGGGCTTATGAATAAAAGAAGATAACAAGCATGCCACAGTCGGTCGCCTGAGCGACACCACATAAAGGGCTTATGAATAATAAATAAATGACAAACATGCCGCAGTCGGGCGTCTGAGCGACGCCACATAAAGGGCTTATAAATAATAAAGAAATGACAAACACGCCGCAGTCGGGCGTCTGAGCGATGCCACATACAGGGCTTATAAAGGATAAATAAATAACAAGCATGCCGCAGTCAGGCGTCTGAGCGACGCCACATAAAGGGCTGATAAATAATAAATAAATAACAAGCATGCCGCAGTCAGGCGTCTGAGCGACGCCACATAAAGGGCTTATATAAGAATAATCACAGTGAATATCCAGGAGGTAGAACCGTCCCAGGGATACTCAATAATTCAAATAAAGTAACTGGTTAGTCCACAATAATAATAATCATAATCCTCATGTGTCATAGGTCATAATCAAAGTTGTAGTCTAGCCGCTTCTCCATCCGAATACCGTCACTAGACCCGTCTCAAACTGAAGTCCTTACCCATGAATATGGCTATCCGAATAGATATAACCTATGCAGAGGGTGTACTCTTTACCCACGAGTAACGGATTTATTTAGTCCATCGGGACTAATTCCGCCTACGGCCTTTTAATTGAAAACACGCCTGACCTGCACACACCAGCTTAACTTACCGGTGTCTGGAATCACCCACGACACCTGTCAAGCAAAACTCTAAGTGGGGAGGCTACAACCTCGACGTAGCATGGGATCAAATTTATATCGCGCACTCTAAGGGGTGCCCCCCTCTCGGTCCCAACCGGAAACACCCATTCCCCCGAACCAGGTGGCATGCCTACCGGATGCATCCGGTATCTTCCACCATGGCCTCTCTGTACGGTGTGTGCCTTGGTAAGGGGTTGACAACTTACTGAACCGTACCCTACCTGTGGCAGGGACAAGTGGTAGTACAAAACAAGTAGGGGAAGTTACTGAACAAGACTCGACCTACGGCCGACTCAGGAGGTCCAAGCATTCTCCGAATGATTAGCATAACCAATATATTCCTATTGACAGACAGAATCACCGCTCATCAAACCTCATCATGCCATACCGGACACACTCGTCCCGACGAGGAACTAGGGACAAGCTCGTGTCTACCCAAGACCACGACTTTCCCAGCTTCCTGCCGGTATGCATGAAAAGCTCGCGAGGATGATCATTATCACCAGCATATCCATTTCTAACAGTAAAGCATCTCCTATATGCACTCATGTGTGTGATTTTATCAGTACATAAAAATAACATATGCTCCAAGTCAAAGTGGTGTTGTAACCGTATCAAAACACCTCACGAAAATATTATGCCAGAGTTCAGAATGCTTGCCTTCAAGAGTATGCAAGGGGGTGCACTCTTTGAAAGTTTTCTTCTCTCTCCATTTCCTATTTTAAAAAAATATTCAAATAACAAATATTTAAAAAACAGTACAAAAAGTTGTCCCAAATATTTTTGAAATAAATCTTAAAATAAACTAGATGAAATTTGAGAGAGGTAGGAAAAAGAATCAACTCATTTGGAGTTTTATTTTTAAAGATATAGCCAGTCAAAGTTTGGTCAAAGTTCTGTTTTTAATAAAACCAGAAAAAGGAAAACGCTTCGATACAGAATATGCTTTCGGGGTAGGGGATACGTACTCGAGGATATACGCTTCCACTTAAGCCAGCGTGGGTGGCGCGTGGGTCACTGACAGTGGGTCCAGGGGGCCCACTGGTCAGGTTTGACTAGTCTCTCCTCTCCCTCCTCTCTCTCTGCCCGAGCGGAGGCGGGACTCCGGTGATCGCCGTCGACGAACGGCAGCTCCCCACGGGTATCCGAGGGCGGGGATGGACCTGCCAGACCGGGGCGGTCCTCCCGGTGGTCGTTGGGTCGACGGTGGTGGGAGGAGTCGCCGGCGGCGAGCTCTGCGGCGGAGGGGGCTACGGGAGTGAATGGGGGTTTGGGCTCCGGTGGTTTCCGATCGAGGTTGAGGCGCTGGGCAGCTCCGCAAGAACAAGGGGAAGCGGGTGGTGGTGTTGGATGGGCGGGGGATTGTCTGGTTGTGACGAACGGCACCGGAATGCTGCGGCGGCCGAACCGGCCGGAGGTGTGGGAGATGGCCTCTTCCGGTCAATCCACGGCTAGGGGAGCACTAGGGGGGAGGCCTGAGGTCGCCTGAGCACTCGGGGCCTCCTTTTATAGGCCGTGGATAAGAACGCCGGCGACCGCCCTGCTGTAGCTGCAGGGCGACGTGGCGGCGACGAGCGCGTGCCGACGGGTTCCAGGATAAGCTTGAGCTGCTCCAGGGGGCAGCTGGCGCGCTGGTGTGGCTTGGGCGGCGCCGTCCATGGCAGGAGCTCACTGCCAACGCCGGCGTGCCGCCAAAGGCTCTGACGGCGGCGCTGTAGGGCGCCAGGGGTGGCTTTGAGGGTTCTGGCGAGTGGGCGAGGGTAGTGCGTGGCTCTGCAGGCGAGCAAGGGCCAGGGGCGGGACGCGGCGAGGGCGGCAGTGCGACGCGGCGACTCGGTGCGTGCGCGTGCAAAACGTGCGCTCTGGGCGCGCCCAGAGCACGCACGGGACGTGTTCGACGAAATGCCAGGGCAGCCTAGAGTGCTAGAGGGAGGCTGGCAATAAACAGGACAGGGATAGGGATAGCTAGGAGCTTAGTGGACAAGGTTGCTGGGTTAGAGGATCAAGTACACAGTGCAAACTAAAACTCATGTCAAAACTGACTGTGCACACCAAGTGTTCGACAGAATGCTAAGTGCATCTAGGCAACTCTTGGAGTGGCCAAAAACTCCCTATTAGGGTCTCCCTGGATGTAGGTGATGATGGCAAGATCATTTGGGCAAAACCAGAAACTTGCTAGTGCAAGTTTTGCAAAATTTCAGTTTTGGACAGAAAGAAAAAGGTCTCATTGCATGCACTTAAAATCCTCCAATGGGTCCACTCTCCTGGACTTAAGGGTTTTGCAGGGAGGGCTACAAGCAGGAAAAAGTTCATGGGCACTTGAGTAAAATAAAATAGGGTTGCAGTACAAATCACCAAACTGGACCAGAATGAAAAAGAGGTTGATTCACTCAAATTTTTCAAAGAACATCACCGGGTTTTAGCATAAAGTTGAATTATATGCATCTACTGACATCTCCAAACACTTGGAAGAATTTTTAAGGAAATATTTAAATAGGTTGTAGTGCAAAAATACCTATTGGACCAGATTTGAAAAGTTGATGTAGAGCTCAAAATCTCCAATAACCAAAAGATATTTTTGCATAGAAGTGATGTGGAAACATCACATGACATCCCCAAATTTTGGTGAAATTTTTAAATGCATTAATCAAATGGTTGCAGTGCAACAGAGACTCCAAGTTCATGAAAAATCATTTTAAAAGAATAAAGCTCAGGGAAAGGCAAATCTTGCAATTAAATCCACTGATAAAGAATTGTTTCATAGAGAGAGTATATAAGTCCAATAATACCTTTGGAAAGTTTCCACTTGAGGTAAAAACCCATAATATCAAAAGGTAAATCTAGACAAATGGAAAAGTTTAATTTCCTGGCAAAATTTTAATTTATAAAACAAGGTCAAAATTTTGGGGTGTCACAACACTACCCCCCTTAAGAAAAATCTCGTCCTCGAGATTTGTTAAAAGCAGTTTTGAACAAACATTGCTCTTACCAACAGAAATCATTCTACTGTGCAATAAAAATGTGGCTACAGTGAGAGGGCAATTAGTGGTGTAAGACCATAGTGTGGTACACTGGCGTTGCGCGAAAAAATCCATGGTTGGGGGAAAAACGAGATATTTCTACGTGGATACAGTAATTTAGAATAAATTCTAAATTACTAAAACACGCTGGTCGTACCCGAGAGCACAGTGCTCTCTCTGGCTGATAGGTGGACCCGGGGCCCACTGTCGGCCTCTTCTTCTACCTCTGGCTCTCTCTTCTCTCTCGCGTGCTCTCCCGCGCTTCCTCCACCGGCGACGGCTAGCGCGTAGGGCATCTAGGCCGTACTGCGGTAGTGCGGGCGTGCTAGCTGCCGGTGCAGCGTGCACTCACCTCGCGGGCCAGTGCATTATCGGCACTACTCGCGGACTCACCTCCGAACACCGGCGATCGAGCGACGAGTGGCGCTGGTGGACCTCGCCCACCGTACACCGATCTCGAGCTATAAAATGATAGCGGTGTTCCCCTCTTCTTCCTCACACCTGGCCTCGCTTCTACTTCTTCTCCCTTCTCCTCCATTGCTGTTAGCAGGAGCTCGAGACGAGGCTCTAATGGCGGAGGCGATGCCGGACTGGTACATGGTCCTGGTGTGTGGAGGTTTGGCGATGTTGCTGGGGTTCTCCGTGCTCTTGTGCGCGATGGTCCTTGATGATCGTCATGATGCTGCCGCTCGAGTGTTAGCTCTTCGCGGCGGCGGCGATCACGAGGATTAGGTGCGGCATCGAGTGCTAACTGCTGTCGGTGTGCTGGGGCAACTCGCGCCCGAATGATTACTCACAAATCTCTCTTACTGAGACTGTGGTGTCCTCGGGTGTGATCAGTTAGGCGCAAAATGTGTACGAGGATTTGTAATTAGCGCACGAGGTCGAGTGGTTGTGGTTGTGAGTCTGCTGTTATGGTGCTGCGCGAATAAAAATCTATGTCGTGGGGATATATACGCTGCAGCAACCCAGGGAAAGAAAACTCACTTGAATTTTATCGTGGGTGAAAATTAGTTAAAACAAAATTAACAGCAGTAAAACTGCTCACATAATTGAAACCAAAAATTTGGTACGCCGCACAAATTTTTGGATACCACGTACAAGTTACAGCACATAAATAAATACTGGGATAATAAACATAGCGGTGACGTCTACAATGAAAACGGCAAAAGGACACGGTCCTGAGAAAACGTCTCTGGTACTGGGGCACACTCCTCTTCTATCGGGGGAAGCGGGTTGACCAGTCGATGAATGCGCCTCTCCTGGTCAGGCCTGAGTGGTCTGCTAATAGCGATCCAAGGATTTAAATCAGCGAGGCTCTGGAGATAACCCATTACCCGCTGAGTCAAACGCTCCTGAGCGATAACGTACTGGGCAAGGTTGGCCAGTACTGGATCTCTCTCAATTCGTCCACCGGGAAAAGATGCAACTTCTCCGGGTGCTGCACGACTCGGAAAATAATAATATCCTCGTTCGCTGGCATAGGGTACCGCGAATCTAAGACGAGCGAGCGCTTCGTACGCAGCATCTTCTATGGCCATATGCGGAGTCGGCATGGATTTCCCCACGAAGGAGACTTCCCTTGGGTCTTGGTTTGGGTTTGTGGGAGGGATGTGCACCACTGCCCAATACTTCGAGGTGGATGGGGTGATCCTCGATTTGAGCAACTCGTACTGGGGTGGATGAATGGCACTCATGGTACTGCAGGTAAAGTCCCACAATAATTTAACAAAACTACCCGGGGTTGCGTCTGGGGTTCTCAGATAAATACTGGGGGTCGGCATGGCAAAGAAATGGCTGTGATTGTTGCGCACAAGGTGAGGGGTACTTGGCAAGGTCACGAGGTGGCCTTTTATATAGCATTGGGGCTGGGTTATCTACCGTGGTGAAGGGTATCTGGTTGTCGATCCTATTCTTGGGTCAAAGCCACAGATATACATATCTCATAAATGTGACGCATTACTGTGGGCGCCGTCGGGATTGGTCTTGGTAGCTGTGCCCGGAATTTAAAAAAAATGTAACTGTACGCTAACGTACAAATGCATGGCTACTATTCCAAAGTAGGGGCGCACAAGCAGACAACATTTAATAAAAGCGATACAGGACCACACAGTTACAAAGCGTAGGAAAACTAAGGCTCGATACTACTCAAGCGACTTAGTCTACTTCGTTAATGTCTAAGTGGGCTGGCCTGGTGGACGCCGAGGCTTCTCCACGGGTTTCACCGTTGGGATTTGCTGGTTGAGGTTGAGGGGCTGCAGGGTCGGGGTAGTGGTGATGACCATCGCAGGGGTTGCTGGCCACAATCCCGTTGGAACGGGTTCCCAAAAGGCGACGAAGCGCTTCTGGGGATACCAAAGCACTCTGGTTGATGGCTGGGGCAGACCTCAGGGGCTCGATCGGGTGTCCGAACAGCACGACTGGGTTGTCAGCGTCGGGCTCCACTTCTCCTCTCGCTGGGGCTCGGCGAACCAGTTCTCCACGAGCTGCGACCAGATCAAGAGTGATTTGATCGAACAGTTGCTCTAGTGCGCTTACATAGCGCACCAGATGCAATAGTGCAGGATTTGTCTCGTGATCTCCGTTGGCAACCTGGGGCGGCCTACCATACCCGTCACGATTGGGGTAGTAGTAGAACAAGCGACAGTTAACTCTGGGCCACACGTGCCGGAGTTGAACTATAGCTTCTCGAGCTGCCAGTTGGATGGCTTGTGGCTCAAAGGAAGTTGTCCTTCTAGTGAACCTGTAGGGGCGTTCTGGCGATAGGCCCCTACCATAGATGTGCACAGTGGCCCAGAACTGACGGCTCTCACCGCTCATGAGTCCTTGGTACACAACATATTCTGGGGGCTCTTCTAATGCATAGGCACGGCGGGTGAGATTTGCGAGCACGGTCACAAAACCTCCAAGGTTGGTTGCTGTGGCCTCATTGTGAACAATGGGGCCAGGCATCGTGGCTTGGTTTGGGAAAGAGGCCGTGCTGTGCTGGGTTGAGGCTAGCGTGCCCTTTTATAGGAAAAAGGGTACGTAGTCTTCCTTCGCATGCTTGCGAATGAGACGTGTTAGGTGTTGGTCACTGGCGCGCGATCGACGGGCTAGGTTGATAGGTTGGGCACCGTCTGCCGAAAGGCGTCGGGTCACTGTGGGGCTATCTTACGCGAGAAGCTTGGCCGGGGTTAGGTTAAGGTCTGGTGGTTTGGTTAACCTGGGTTTATTGACCTGGCTAAGATAGGATTAGCCAATGGTCAGCCTGGCTCTGATACCAAGTCTGTCAAGACTGGTTTTTTGGGATATTAATTTCCCAGAAAGCGGCCTTTGTGCTCACCAGCCCTAGGATTACTGTTAGCTGATGAGGCACCAACTTGATACAAGAATTCCAAGAAAAGTACAAAATATGTAGTATAAGACCATTGTGGCCTAGGGGTACAACACTTTGGTTTCTGGTGGTTGATGGCGGAAGCGGTTTGTGGTACATCTGCGTCTATGGGACACCATTTCCCACAAGAACAGCTGACCAGGATAACTCCTATCTTCGCGAGGCTGCTATCACCTTTACATGGGTTGCGAGGCTGTCGTCGTAACGCTCTCCTCCACGCAAGGAATCTGGCCAAGACAATAGCCAGGGACAAGCCAGTGAGTACGTTTGAATGTACTCGCAAACATTATGAACACGGGTATAATATAACAAGGGATAATCGTGCTCCGAAAAATTCTATGACCACAACGTTTGTCACGAAATAAACGAAATCCATGATGCTCGCAAGCAGGTAAAATATGAATATGCAATACGGAAGTAGAAAATAGAATGCACTGACCGAGTGTCTGAAGCGACGCCTCAAAAAGGATAATAAGATAAATCATGCCTCAGTCGGGCGTCTGAGCGACACCACATAAAGGGCTTATGAATAAAAGAAGATAACAAGCATGCCACAGTCGGGCGCCTGAGCGACACCACATAAAGGGCTTATGAATAATAAATAAATGACAAACATGCCGCAGTCGGGCGTCTGAGCGACGCCACATAAAGGGCTTATAAATAATAAAGAAATGACAAACACGCCGCAGTCGGGCGTTTGAGCGACGCCACATAAAGGGCTTATAAAGGATAAATAAATAACAAGCATGCCGCAGTCGGGCGTCTGAGCGACGCCACATCAAGGGCTGATAAATAATAAATAAATAACAAGCATGCCGCAGTCGGGCGTCTGAGCGACGCCACATAAAGGGCTTATATAAGAATAATCACAGTGAATATCCAGGAGGTAGAACCGTCCCAGGGATACTCAATAATTCAAATAAAGTAACTGGTTAGTCCACAATAATAATAATCATAATCCTCATGTGTCATAGGTCATAATCAAAGTTCTAGTCTAGCCGTTTCTCCATCCGAATACCGTCACTAGACCCATCTCAAACTGAAGTCCTTACCCATGAATATGGCTATCCGAATAGATATAACCTATGCAGAGGGTGTACTCTTTACCCACGAGTAATGGATTTATTTAGTCCATCGGGACTAATTCCGCCTACGGCCTTTTAATTGAAAACACGCCTGACCTGCACACACCAGCTTAACTTACCGGTGTCTGGAATCACCCACGACACCTGTCAAGCAAAACTCTAAGTGGGGAGGCTACAACCTTGACGTAGCATGGGATCAAATTTATATCGCGCGCTCTAAGGGGTGCCCCCCTCTCGGTCCCAACCGGAAACACCCATTCCCCCTAACCAGGTGGCATGCCTACCGGATGCATCCGGTATCTTCCACCATGGCCTCTCTATACGGTGTGTGCCTTGGTAAGGGGTTGACAACTTACTGAACCGTAGCCTACCTGCGGCAGGGACAAGTGGTAGTACAAAACAAGTAGGGGAAGTTACTGAACAAGACTCGACCTACGGCCGACTCAGGAGGTCCAAGCATTCTCCGAATGATTAGCATAACCAATATATTCCTATTGACAGACATAATCACCGCTCATCAAACCTCATCATGCCATACCGGACACACTCGTCCCGACGAGGAACTAGGGACAAGCTCGTGTCTACCCAAGACCACGACTTTCCCGGCTTCCTGCCGGTATGCATGAAAAGCTCGCGAGGATGATCATTATCACCAGCATATCCATTTCTAACAGTAAAGCATCTCCTATATGCACTCATGTGTGTGATTTTATCAGTACATAAAAATAACTTATGCTCCAAGTCAAAGTGGTGTTGTAACCGTATCAAAACACCTCACGAAAATATTATGCTAGAGTTCAGAATGCTTGCCTTCAAGAGTATGCAAGGGGGTGCACTCTTTGAAAGTTTTCTTCTCTCTCCATTTCCTATTTTAAAAAAATATTCAAATAACAAATATTTAAAAAACAGTACAAAAAGTTGTCCCAAATATTTTTGAAATAAATCTTAAAATAAACTAGATGAAATTTGAGAGAGGTAGGAAAAAGAATCAACTCATTTGGAGTTTTATTTTTAAAGATATAGCAAGTCAAAGTTTGGTCAAAGTTCTGTTTTTTATAAAACCAGAAAAAGGAAAACGCTTCGATACAGAATACGCCTTCGGGGTAGGGGATACGTACTCGAGGATATACGCTTCCACTTAAGCCAGCGTGGGTGGCGCGTGGGTCACCGACAGTGGGTCCAGGGGGCCCACTGGTCAGGTTTGACTAGCCTCTCCTCTCCCTCCTCTCTCTCTGCCCGAGCGGAGGCGGGACTCCGGTGATCGCCGTCGACGAACGGCAGCTCCCCACGGGTATCCGAGGGCGGGGATGGACCTGCCAGACCGGGGCGGTCCTCCCGGTGGTCGTTGGGTCGACAGTGGTGGGAGGAGTCGCCGGCGGCGAGCTCCGCGGCGGAGGGGGCTACGGGAGTGAATGGGGGTTTGGGCTCCGGTGGTTTCCGATCGAGGTTGAGGCGCTGGGCAGCTCCGCAAGAACAAGGGGAAGCGGGTGGTGGTGTTGGATGGGTGGGGGATTGTCTGGTTGTGACGAACGGCACCGGAATGCAGCGGCGGCCGAACCGGCCGGAGGTGGGGGAGATGGCCTCTTCCGGTCAATCCACGGCTAGGGGAGCACTAGGGGGAGGCCTGAGGTCGCCTGAGCGCTCGGGGCCTCCTTTTATAGGCCGTGGATAAGAACGCCGGCGACCGCCCTGCTGTAGCTGCAGGGCGACGTGGCGGCGACGAGCGCGTGCCGACGGGTTCCAGGATAAGCTCGAGCTGGTCCAGGGGGCAGCTGGCGCGCTGGTGTGGCTTGGGCGGCGCCGTCCATGGCAGGAGCTCACTGCCGACGCCGGCGTGCCGCCAAAGGCTCGGACGGCGGCGCTGTAGGGCGCCAGGGGTGGCTTTGAGGGTTCTGGCGAGTGGGCGAGGGTAGTGCGTGGCTCTGCAGGCGAGCAAGGGCCAGGGGCGGGACGCGGCGAGGGCGGCAGTGCGACGCGGCGACTCGGTGCGCGCGCGTGCAAAACGTGCGCTCTGGGCGCGCCCAGAGCACGCACGGGACGTGTTCGACGAAATGCCAGGGCAGCCTAGAGTGCTAGAGGGAGGCTGGCAATAAACAGGACAGGGATAGGGATAGCTAGGAGCTTAGTGGACAAGGTTGCTGGGTTAGAGGATCAAGTACACAGTGCAAACTAAAACTCATGTCAAAACTGACTGTGCACAGCAAGTGTTCGACAGAATGCTAAGTGCATCTAGGCAACTCTTGGAGTGGCCAAAAACTCCAGATTAGGGTCTCCCTGGATGTAGGTGATGATGGCAAGATCATTTGGGCAAAACCAGAAACTTGCTAGTGCAAGTTTTGCAAAATTTCAGTTTTGGACAGAAAGAAAAAGGTCTCATTGCATGCACTTAAAATCCTCCAATGGGTCCACTCTCCTGGACTTAAGGGTTTTGCAGGGAGGGCTACAAGCAGGAAAAAGTTCATGAGCACTTGAGTAAAATAAAATAGGGTTGCAGTACAAATCACCAAACTGGACCAGAATGAAAAAGAGGTTGATTCACTCAAATTTTTCAAAGAACATCACTGGGTTTTAGCATAAAGTTGAATTATATGCATCTACTGACATCTCCAAATGCTTGGAAGAATTTTTAAGGAAATATTTAAATAGGTTGTAGTGCAAAAATACCTACTGGGCCAGATTTGAAAAGTTGACGTAGAGCTCAAAATCTCCAATAACCAAAAGATATTTTTGCATAGAAGTGATGTGGAAACATCACATGACATCCCCAAATTTTGGTGAAATTTTTAAATGCATTAATCAAATGGTTGCAGTGCAACAGAGACTCCAAGTTCATGAAAAATCATTTTAAAAGAATAAAGCTCAGGGAAAGGCAAATCTTGCAATTAAATCCACTGATAAAGAATTGTTTCATAGAGAGAGTATATAAGTCCAATAATACCTTTGGAAAGTTTCCACTTGAGGTAAAAACCCATAATATCAAAAGGTAAATCTAGACAAATGGAAAAGTTTAATTTCCTGGCAAAATTTTAATTTATAAAACAAGGTCAAAATTTTGGGGTGTCTCAATATGCCCACGTAGCTCCTCGCCGCGACGCGTCGAGGTGGACGCGTCGGCGTTCCCAATCTCGCCAGCACGCGCGCCGGAGGACGCGTCGGCTCCCCGCTACGAGGAGAACGCCGCGCCGCCCGCCATGCCCCAGCCTTGAGGAGCTTTGGAAAGAAATGGATGTCGCCTTGTGGGAGGCTTTGCCTCCAGCAGAGCGCGCCAAAATAGAGGCGGAGAAGAAAGCCGAGGAAGAGAAGCGCACCACGAAACAAGCTGCCTGGGAAGCCTATGTCGCGTCCGAGAGAGTCAGGCAATTGGCTCTTTGGCAGAAGGCTCGTGCGAGGGCCGTGAGGGTGGCGGAGGACGCCCATGCCGACGCCCTGAGTGCAGTCGGGCCCAAGCGCCTCATCTACGCTTGGCGGTACGTGGACCGGGTGCACGCTTCCAGCGAGGAGGAGTACCTGTTGGCGCTGGATCACCACACCGGTGAGATCGCGCTCGCCCGCCGGCAAGCCGCCAATCAGCACCTCGCGAGTTGCGAGGCTCAGGAAGAGGCGTTGTGTCGGCACGCTGGGAAACGGCCGCGCACCAGGGCACTCGTGGCGCGCCGCAAGCGCTCCTGCGAGCGTCGTGGCTTTTAGGAGGAGTAT
Source organism: Triticum aestivum (assembly GCF_018294505.1). Classification (NCBI taxonomy): domain Eukaryota; kingdom Viridiplantae; phylum Streptophyta; class Magnoliopsida; order Poales; family Poaceae; genus Triticum; species Triticum aestivum. The sequence continues at coordinate 471,148 of NW_025228059.1, forward strand.
AATCTTTGTTTCGTAAGGCGATCTCATTAGTTTTGGGACGTAAATGATAAATCCCGAACGTTCAGGAAATTTTAGCGTCCTTAATTAAGTATGTAAAAGGGGAAGTTTGGAAACCTTATGTATTCGTACGCATTTTGCAAGTACGTGCATATAGAACAAACTTTACTATATACTATCGCACTACACGTCTCTCTCGATATATGCTTGCAGACTGTGCTACTCCCTCCGTCCAGGTCAATAAGTCATCTTTGGTTGTGCACCGTGACCAAGAAGGAGGGAAGACTTATACACCTAGACGGAGGGAGTACTACTATTACTTATGTACGTGCAAATGCATGTTTTAACATTATGATGCGGTTTTTGTAAAAGTAGAAAAACAACACTAGTCAAGCTTGTGAAATGATTCAATGCAAAACAAATGCAAAAATGGTCGTTTGATTGTTTACGTTTAGCTTCCTTCTCTGTGGTTATTTCTCCGTCGTACTTTGTATGGAGTGTCTCACTGGTTGGAAAGGCATGCAAATTCCCAAACCGCTTCCTACACCCTGTATCGAATTTTTTGCCTAACAAGTTGTGCCGTGCAATTGGAATTCGAACTTGAGTACTACTACTAGTAGTACCAGGGGCCAGTTCTTTTAGGCTTCTAGATTAGTAATCCCATAACTACTACCTCCGTCTTGGTTTATTGGTCCCCATTGTAGTATGTGTCAAATTTTGATCATAAATTTAACTAATGAAATGTTAGTGCATGTCACATGCACTAATATTTTATCAGTTAAATCTTTGGTCAAAATTTAGCACAAATTACAATGGTGAGGAATAAACCAGGACGGAGGTACTACTAGTAGTAGTTTAGAAGCCCAAAGAAATGAGTGAGGCGCCTTAATGTTACTCTCCACTGTGACTAGGCTTATGGGAAAAGCTGGGGAAGCCGCCAAAAGAACTGGCCCTAGGAGTAGTAGCTAGGGATCGAGTGTGCGAGATGAACCGGAGAAAGTAAATGCAGAGAGAGGAAATGCAAAAAAGACGGAGGGATGTGATGGTTGCTTGTCCGTTTATTTTACCAGGCCACTTATTACTGGGAGTGGTTGGGTTTTGTGATATGACGGCTTTACTGCCGCGCCACGAGCGGGGCGAGACTCCCGTGCAGCGCCGCCCTCTACACTAGTACTACATCGGTCGTTGTTTATCCCCCATTGAATTTGACTAAAGATTTAACTGACAAAATGTTAGTGCATGTCAACAAAAACAATATCGGTGGATTCGTATTTGAACATAGTTTTCAATGATATAATTTTAGGTGACATGCATCATCATTTATCGTACTATATATAATGTTAGTTCAATTTTTGGTCGTACTAATCTATAGTAAGGTGCCCGTGCATTGAACGGAAGAGTGAAATGCATTGATCGAGGAGTTGTTTATTTTGACAAAGGATGTGGGGGTCATCTCATGTGTAACGGGTGTCGATAGGTTTGTTCGGATATTATTTCATCTCTAGAGCTCAGAAACATCCGGGTGAAATAGATAAAAAAGTATCTTTTGCAAACAAAAGCGTTCAACTGTTCAACCTGCATCCAAAACTTGTGAAGAAATAACTCTTATTGTGCTTTGCAAGAAATGATCTTCAAGAATTAGTTTTTGAGTATCCATTGTTATACATGTTGGCTATAGATGACATGGCACTTTCTTATAGTCAATAGTTGGCTATACTATTTAAGTATTAACCGCGGTCTCGCCTATCTGACAGGTCACCGCGGTAAGTGGATAAATCTGCACGTCCATCGCAGGATCATACATCCTCCATGGTTCTCTGATGCCATTGAACACAAGGGCTTCATTTACGCTGTCAACTCCTTCTATGGCTGGACGTATTGCTGGCCTACTCCAGTCATCGCTACAAACGGCTGTTACAGCAGTATGTTACTTTCCTATGATATCATGATGGCTTGCTTATATTACTGTCAACATTTGCTAAAAAAATATTCATGCTCATAACATGCTGTTCTTAAGATTGACTAAATCAAGAGCCCTTTTTTATTTGACTCCAACTTGATATGATGTTGTAGGCCGCCTGGTGTCCCTACCCTTCCTAATCCCAGAACCTTTCAAAGAAAAGCGGCATGGCAGTTGCAGGTGGTTCCTGGCTCGATCAGACGACGGTGAAAGATTGATGATCGTTCGCACGTACCGGACGTGTTGTTTCGCGGAATACAATCACAGTCACTGCAAGGTCTTTGAGCAGGATCCCAGCTTCTCTGGGCCTTCAGGAATTTTTGACTGGAGGCTGGTAAGTAGCCTTGGTACACGCTCTCTGTTTGTCGGACTGAATTATCCGATTAACCAGGAGATAACCGACGGCAAGGATCATGATGGCAGCGCGGTTTCGTTCATCTGGCAAAACTGTGTGTACACAGCATACCATGCGTCTCTGCATGCACCATACCCTGATATGTGCCGCCACGCTCTGCAGCCCAAAGTAGGAGAGAGGGTCGCAAGTATCAGACTTCGACCTGCTGGCTGGAGTTTCCCCCGTCAGGCACCTATCTGGTTCAAGCCGCCAGCCAATCTCCACAGCTTAATAAATAGTAACGTCTAACTGAGCCAGTTAGTTAGATGCGTACACTTTGTGTAGTAGGATCTTTATTTAGTTTGATGCAGACACTTGTTCTTTTTGGTAGCCCTTTTGTAATGATGGCTGATGTTTGGTTTGGAAGAGAGAGCTGCGTCTTCACTCTTCTGGCCTGCTTACTTCTTCTGTTGCACCCCCAGCCCTGGTTGCTGCTGCTGCTGTTTTCAATGTACAATCAGTAGTATATTTCGTCTGTTGGTTGAATAAATGTGTTGTTAGAACGACAAACACAATGTTTTGGAAGTCGTTGCACAGTTCGATCCTTTAGTGCCCCGTACCGTACGTAGCGCATACTATTTTTCGTACGGAACACATTTTCCACTTGTTGATAACATGCAGCCCACTAATGAAGGCCCAATAGAGAAGCCCATAATTAACTGGAAGGGAGTCTCTCACATGAATCCGGCCCAGGTACATGCTCATGGTCCCCTAAACATAAATAAGTAAATAAATAAATAAATAAAGCTAAATGCTCATGCACCAGTTCTTTGGGAAATAGGTAGCCCAGTATTTCTTTTTGAAGAATACCCAAGTTAGGCCTATTTGTTTTCTCCGAATTACTGGGCTGTAAATCTTTCAAGACGAGGAGGGATGCATTCCGGCCTGGCTTAAGAGTATGGTCAATGTCTGTTAAAAGTAATATCAAAAGGGGTTGAAAATTCCAAAAAATTTATAGCAAATGGGATATAAGTTTCTTTTTTTGTTTTTGTTCTTCACTGATATCTTATACGTATTTCATTGGATTTAACATGACATATTACTAATTTATTTTTAAATTTGTTTTAGTATGGCTATTAATTTTTGGATTAAGAATATTTCGTTCCCTAGCAAAAATTTGCGAATTTTCAAAATTTCCCACATATTTAGTTAATTTTTTGACCCTGGTACTGACCAGAAAATGGCCAGCAATTTTAAAAATGGAAAACGGGCTGCAATAAATTCCATATGAATTAGAAAATGAGTAAACATTATAAAAATAATAGCAAATGGGCTGTACACGCCACAGATTTCGAGGCTGACTTGTTTACGCAAGGCTTTGTCAGTGAACACACGATTCTAGCAGCAGTGACTGTTGGATGTCCATCCAACGACCGACGTGCTTCTTCAATCTCTGATCTTCCTGCTCCAGCCGCCTAAACTAGCGCCGGCGGGACTGCCCGCTCCCTCCTCTTGTGGCCCGCTGTGATGCCGCGCAGGCTTCCCCGGCGCACCCTACTCCCTCCGCTGGCCTGGCCGCACGCAATCAACTGCCTCCTTATTACGCGAAAAAAAGGATTCCTCCCACTGCCATCTGGGGCGCACTGGTTGGGAGGCTGACCTGTGGGCCTACTAAGTTGATGCGTACGCAGGGCTTGTCAACTTAGTCAACAAACGATTCTAGCAGCAGTAACTGTTGGATTTGAATCGAACGGTCCTGCTGCTTCTTCAATCGCTGCTCTTCTTGCACCAGCTGCCCAAACCAGCGTCGGGGAGACCGCCTGCTCCTGCCTCCAGTGGCCGGCTATGCTGCCGTTGAGGCCTCATCGCCCCCTACTACTCCCACCGCTAGCCAGGCCCTGCGGTGACGGCAGCCTCACACCGCAGCCGAACCAGTGAACCCTCGTACTCCTCTCTGCGTGGGCATCCACTGCCGCGTCTTCCCCGGCTCCGCGTCATCCCCTTCCTAGGCCTCGCAGTCGTCCACCGCCTTGGTGCTCTCGGCGCGGCATGGTCAACATGGTCAATGACATTCCATCGGAAGAGTACTGTACGTGGAGAGGCTGACAGCTGGGTCCACGGCGACAGCCCAGTTTTTTTGTGATTTGCCAAGTAAGTCGCTTTGTTAGGCCTGTTGGGCTGCAAATCTTTCAAGACGAGGAGAGCTTCATTCGGCTGGCCGAGAAAATGGCCTATCAGTAATGAGAAATGGGCTGTACATTTTTAAAACACATCAAACTGGCAAATAGTTTCAAATTTCTTTTTTTCATTTCGAGATTTTAAATTGCATTGATTTTTATGCGTGGACAATTTGTTGGATTTTATATTGGTATACATTTATTTTTAAAATCAGTTTGAATGTGACTCGAAATTTCGGGATTAAAAATAGTTCGGACCGCACCGAAATATGCAAAATTTCGTATAATTTTTTAATCGTGGCTACAATATGGGCTGTAATGCTAACAAAAAGAATATGGGCTCCAAAAAAAACTTAATAATTAGCAAATGGGCTGTAAATTATTAGAAATAATGGCAGATGGGTTGTATGCTGTTTTCCACAGATTTGAGGCTTTCCTAAAAAAAGGTTGATGCACAAGCACTGACTTTTGGATGTCCATCCAACGGCCGTCGTGCTTCTTCAATCTCTGCTCTTCCTGCTCCAGCCGCTCAAACGAGCGCCTGCGGGACTGCCTGCTCTCCCCTCCCCGCAGCTGGCTCTACTGCCGCGCAGGCCTCACCGCCCCATCGTGCTCCCATCGCTGGCCTAGCCATCCCTCTACTCACCCACACCTGCTGTTATTCTCCGGCGACGGCAGACGAACCAGTAAACCCTCATACAGTCGTACTCCCCTCCGCGTGGGAAACAACTGCGGAGTCTTCCCTGCCTCCGTGTCGTTCCCTTCCTAGGCCTCGCCATCGTCCACCGCCCTGGTGCTCTCGGCGCGGCCTGGTCAACGTGGTCAACGACCGACATGCATCTGAAGTGGACTGTATGTGGAGAGGCCGACAGCTGGGTCCACGGCCGCACGCAAGGAAATGCCTCCTTATTACGCGCAAAATAATGATTCCTCCACCTGACATCAGGGACCCACCGAAAGGGCCTCTGTATTTTGCGAAAAAAAGATACCGCCGCTGACAGCTCGGACCCACCAGCTATATCTTCGCACGCAAGGAAGTGCCTCCTTATTACGCACAAAAAAATGAATACTCCCCCTGTTAGCTGGGACCCAGTATAGTGGCAGGCTGACTTGTGTGCCTACTAAGTTGACGGGGACGGAGGGCTTTGTCAACTTAGTCAATATGCACGATTCTAGCTCCAGTGACCATACGATGTCCATCCAACGGCCGTAGTGGTTCTTCAACCTCTGGTCTTCTTGCTCCAGCCGCCCAAACCAGTGCCGGTCGTGCCTCGTGATCCTGCCTCCCGTGGCCGGCTGCGATGCGGCGGAGGCCTCACTGCCCCCTACTACTCCCACCGCTAGCCAGGCCATCCCTCCCCACACCCCCTGTTATTCTGCGGCGACGGCAGCCTCACACCGCAGCGAACCAGTGAACCCTTGTACTCCTCTACGCGTGGGCATCCACTGCCGCGTCTTCCCCAGCTCCGCGTCGTCCCCTTCCTAGGCCTCGGCGTCGTCCACCGCCCTGGTGCTCTCGGCGCGACGTGGTCAACGTGGTCAAGGAACGGCTTCCATCGGACGTGGACTGTACGTGGAGAGGCTGACAGCTGGGTCCACGGCCGCAGCAAGGAAGTGCCTCCTTATTACGTGCAAAATAATTATTCCTGCACCTGACAGCGGGGACCCACCGGACAGGCCACCATGTTTCGTGAAAAAAACGTTTGCCCTTGACTGCTGGGACCCACCAGCTACATCTTCGCACACAAGGAAGTGCGTCCGGGCAAAAAAACGACTCGCCCCCCTGACTGCTGGGACCCACCAGCTACATCTTCGCAGCCAAGGAAATGCCTGACAGTCGGGACCCACCTGGTCGAAGCGTACGTAGCGTTGTCATTCTGGTCGCGAACGTGTACGTACATATATACTGGTGGATGTAGAGGCGCGCACGTGTCGTAGTAGAGGCGCGTACGTGTCGTAGTAGAGGCGCGCACGTAGCATGTACACGTACGTACAGCGGCCAGGGTGCAAGAAAGAAAATACGGCCACGTATGTGTACATACGGGCGGGGTCTCGAACGCCTACTCGCGAATACGTACGGCCAGGGCTCGTGTACATGGCTGGGTCGGAATGGAGAAACAACGTCGTCGTCGTGTTCATGGGGAGGCAACGGAATGCGTCATGTTCATGGGGAGGCAACGGAATGCGTCGTGTTCATAGGGAGGCAACGGAACGCGTGGGAGCCAACCGGCTGGGTCGGAACGGAATGCGTGGTCGTGTTCATCGGGAGGGCTTGGACGAAACAGGCGATGGAAACGAGGCCTGGCGTACCGCACAACGGAGGAAACGGACCTCCTACGTTTGGAACGGGGTCCTGTTGATCGGGAGGGGTGTGACATACCACAAAACGGAGGAAACGGACCTCCTACGGTCGAAACGGGGGTCCTGTTGATCGGGAGGGGTGTGGCGTACCGCAAAACGAACGAAACGGACCTCCTACGGTCGAAACGTGGGTCCTGTTCATCGTGAGGGGTGTGGCGTACGGCAAAACGGGACTCCACGAGATACTGTTCATCTCCACCGTCGACCTCCTCCAGCCTCCACGGGCTCCTGTTCATCCAGCCTCCACCGCGCGCTACTCCTCCGGCTACTGTTCAACCACCCCTCCACGGGCACCCCTCCACCGTCTACTGTTCATCCAGCCCTCCACACCACGGGGTCCTGTTCAACCACCCCTCCACGGGCACCCCTCCACCATCTACTGTTCATCCAGCCCTCCACACCACGGTGTCCTATTCATCCAGAGGCAACGCCACCGCTCACTGTTCATCCAAACCCCCCGCAACACTCACTGTTCATCCAATCGATCGGCTTCAGTTAGCAGCAGTAGCGAAGGAATCGCTCGATCGGGTTCAGTTAATAGCCATCGATCGATCGCTCGGGTTCAGTAACTCGTAGCATGCAGTGCAATCGCTCGGGTTCAGTTAGAGCCCAACGCCTCGCTCGGGTTCAGTTAGAGCCAATGCCTCACGCACACGCGCGTACGTGTATGAGAGAAACGCGCATCGCTCGGCCCCCGACCTCCCACCGTAACCGGGAACTCCCCGAAATTTTCCTCGCCCTCGCTTCTACCACGGTTTTTTCCGTCATGGACGGCCCAAAGAATGTCATGCAGCTGCGTCTCCGGCCCGCCCAGGACGAAAAGCCCATTTTCGGTCATGATTTTTTTGTCATAGAAGTAGGAGCCCACCACATCTATGATGATACCGGGTTTTGTCACAATTATTGTCATAGAAGTGTCATATGTATGACAGAAAAAAATTTCGTTCGGCCCAAAATGTCACGGATGTGTCTTTTTTTGTAGTGCAAGTCGAGCTGCTTGCTGAAAAGCAAAAGGCCGAGTACGAAAGGCGGGACAAGGAGAAAGGTCAAGACGGTGCCGAGGGATCCGGCAAGAAGCACGGCGGCCAAGGAAGCCGCCCCGGCAAGGACAACCAGCAAGAGAGGCCTGCCCAGGGCCGTGACAAGAAACAAGAAGACGATGATCACGACGAGGACGACGAGTCCGGTGAGCAAGAGTTCAAGAAGGCTACGGAGGCCATGTGCGTCGATGGTGGTGCCTCACTGCATACTTCTCACCGCCAGCTCAAGCAGTGGGCGCGTGAGATTACAGCAGCGGAGCCGTCGTTCGACGCTCAGAAGCCGCTAAAGTGGTCCAGCACGCCCCTCATCTTTGACGTCGAGGACCACCCTGACCGCACAACCGCGGTCGGGTGTTCTCCATTGTTGGTCTCACCAACGAGACGCAACCTCAAGGTGAACAAGATGTTGGTTGACGGCGGGGCCAGCCTGAACTTGATCTCGCCTGTCGTGATCAAAAGGCTGCAAATTCCTGATGGAGACCTCGAGGAAACGGGCACGTTTCAAGCGGTCAATCCGGGGAGGAGCCAGCCGAAGGGGAAGGTCACACTGCCCATGACGTTTGGAGGAGAGTTGAACTACAGGATGGAGAGGATCACGTTCGACGTGGCCGAGATCCCCTTGCCCTACAACGGGATCCTCGGCCGCCCGGCACTAGCCAAGTTCATGGCAGCATCACACTACGCCTACAACATGCTAAAGATGCCCGGGCCGTTGACCATCATCTCCGTCCCCTCCAACAAGAAGGACGCGCTGATCTGCACCGACCAACTCTACCGGGAAGCAGTTGCAGCAGCTGCCGTCAAGGCACCTGCTCCTGCCGCTGAAGGCCCGGAAGGGAAGAGAAAGCCCGGCAAGACCTCTCACACCCACTCCGGCAAGCACGCCTCTTCGGAGTGCTACACTACCGTCGAGGACGTGCCGGAGAGCTCTACCGGCAAGAGCAAGAAATCCAGAGCCAAGCCACCACAGACCAAGAAGGTGTCCGCTAGGGAGGATGGCACGGGAGGGGCCTTCACCATAGGCTCCACCCTCGACAACAAATAGGAAGGCGCGCTCGTCACCTTCCTGCGGGCGAATGTCGACGTGTTTGCGTGGCAAGCATCCGACATCCCCGGTGTTCCCAGGGAGGTGATTGAGCACCACCTAGCTGTCTGCCCTTATGAGCGGCCCGTCAAGCAGAAGGTCAGAAAGCAGGCTCTGGAGAGGCAGGAGTTCATCACAGAGGAGATTAGGAAGTTGGAAGCGGCAGGTTTGGTGAGAGGAGTGCTCCACCCGACGTGGTTGGCCAATCCGGTAGTGGTGCGCAAGGCGAATGGGAAGTGGAGGCTGTGTATTGATTACACAGATATCAATAAGGCTTGTCCTAAGGACCCCTTCCCGTTGCCGCGCATCGACCAGATTGTTGACTCCACGGCCGGGTGTGATCTGTTATCATTCCTCGACGCCTACTCAGGCTACCACCAAATCTTCATGACAAGAGAGGATGAAGAGAAGACAGCATTCAACACCCCATGTGGTACGTATTGCTTTTTGCGGATGCCTTTTGGGTTGAAGAGTGCTGGCTCGACGTTTGCAAGAGTAGTCCAAAATGGTTTTGAACCCTAGTTCCATAGAAATATGGAAGCATGCATGGATGACATAATGGTCAAGACCAAAGACGGGGCAACCTCAAGCTGAACCCTGAGAAGTGTGTCTTCGGCGTTCCGTCCGGCAAGCTTCTCGGGTTCTTTGTGTTGCAGCGCGGGATCGAGGCAAACCCAGACAAAATCAAGGCTATTGAGCAGATTGAGGTGCCCAAGCAGATCAAGGATGTGCGTAGGCTCATCGGCTGCGTCGCCGCCATGAGTCGATTCATCTCCAAGTCCGCCTAGCGCGCCCTTCCTTTCTTCAAAATCTTGAAGAAGGCAGGCCCAATGGAGTGGACCCCAGAAGCCGAGGCAGCAATGCAGGATCTGAAGAAATACCTTTCCTCCACGCCAATACTGATTGCGCCTAAACCACATGAGCTGTTGCTGCTGTATCTGGCGGCGACAAATCAAGTGGTCAGCGCTGCACTGGTGGCACAGAGGGAGGTCGACGAGGAGGCAGTGACGGCGGCAGAACCAGCGGATGGCAAACCAAAGATTCCCCCAACAGGGCCTGGTGCCGGCAAGGCAAGGCCCCCGGCAGAGTCTGATGCCACCAAGATAGTGCTCGCGTGGTCAAGTGAGGTGGTGCAGAAGAAGAAGATGATGCAGCACCCGGTTTACTTTGTCAGCTCCCTCTTGCAGGGAGCTAGATCAAGGTACTCCGGTGTGCAGAAATTGCTCTTCGGCCTCCTTATGGCCTCAAGGAAGCTGCGTCATTACTTCCAAGCCCACGAGATCACTGTCGTCACCCGCCTCCCTTTGCAACGGATACTGCATAACCCAGATGCAACCAAAAGGATTCTGGAATGGGCCTTGGAGTTCTCAAGTTTCTGTTTGACGTTTGAAAGTACCTCGACAATCCAGAGCAGAGTCTTGGTGGAGTTCATTCCAGAATGGACCTCAACGCCTGACGAAGAAATCCAGGAGACCACTCTCCCCGGCAAGGAAGCAGACCGTGACTGGATCATGTACTTTGATGGGGCTTTCTCGCTACAAGGCGCCGGTGCCGGTGTGCTGCTCGTCGCGCCCACCGGCGAGCACCTCAAGTACGTGATCCAGATGCACTTCCCCAGGGAGATGTCTGCTACCTCTTGAGCACTGCGTTGGTTTTCCCTTGAAGAGGAAAGGGTGATGCAGCAAAGTAGCGTAAGTATTTCCCTCAGTTTTTGAGAACCAAGGTATCAATCCAGTAGGAGGCCACGCACGAGTCCCTCGCACCTACACAAACAAATAAATCCTCGCAACCAACGCGATAAGGGGTTGTCAATCCCTACACGGTCACTTACGAGAGTGAGATCTGATAGATATGATAAGATAATATTTTTGGTATTTTTATGATAAAGATGCAAAGTAAAGAAAGCAAAATAAAAACGGTGCCAGAAATAGCTTGTTGTCGGGAGATTAAATATGATGGAAAATAGACCCGGGGGCCATAGGTTTCACTAGTGGCTTCTCTCGAGAGCATAAGTATTATGGTGGGTGAACAAATTACTGTTGAGCAATTGACAGAATTGAGCATAGTTATGAGAATATCTAGGTATGATCATGTATATAGGCATCACGTCCGAAACAAGCAGACCGACTCCTGCCTGCATCTACTACTATTACTCCACACATTGACCGCTATCCAGCATGCATCTAGAGTATTAAGTTCATAAGAACAGAGTAACGCTTTAAGTAAGATGACATGATGTAGAGGGATAAACTCATGCAATATGATATAAACCCCATCTTGTTATCCTCGATGGCAACAATACAATACGTGCCTTGCTGCCCCTACTGTCACTGGGAAAAGACACCGCAAGATTGAACCCAAAGCTAAGCACTTATCCCATTGCAAGAAAGATCAATCTAGTAGGCCAAACCAAACTGATAATTCGAAGAGACTTGCAAAGATAACCAATCATACATAAAAGAATTCAGAGAAGATTCAAATATTGTTCATAGATAATCTTGATCATAAACCCACAATTCATCGGTCTCAACAAACACACCGCAAAAGAAGATTACATCGAATAGATCTCCACGAGAGAGGGGGAGAACATTGTATTGAGATCCAAAAAGAGACAACAAGCCATCTAGCTAATAACTATGGACCCGAAGGTCTAAGGTAAACTACTCACACATCATCGGAGAGGCTATGGTGTTGATGTAGAAGCCCTCCGTGATCGGTGCCCCCTCCGGCGGAGCTCCGGAATAGGCCCCAAGATGGGATCTCACGGGTACAGAAGGTTGCGGCGGTGGAATTAGGTTTTTGGCTCCGTATCTGGTAGTTTGGGGGTACGTAGGTATATATAGGAGGAAGGAGTACGTCGGTGGAGCAACTGGGGGCCCACGAGGGTGGAGGACGCGCCCAGGGGGGTAGGCGCGCCCCCTACCTCGTGCCCTCCTGGTTGATGTCTTGACATAGGGTCCAAGTCCTCTAGATCACATTCGTTCCGAAAATCACGTTCCCGAAGGTTTCATTTTGTTTGGACTCCGTTTGATATTCTTTTTCTGCGAAACTATGAATAGGCAAAAAACCGCAATTCTGGGCTGGGCCTCCGGTTAATAGGTTAGTCCCAAAAAAATATAAAAGTGTATAATAAAGCCCAATACTGTCTAAAACAGAATATAATATAGCATGGAACAATAAAAAATTATAGATACGTTGGAGACGTATCAAGCATCCCCAAGCTTAATTCCTGCTCGTCCTCGAGTAGGTAAATGATAAAAACAAAAGTTTTGATGTGGAATGCTACTTGGCATAATTTCAATGTAATTCTTCCTAATTGTGGTATGAATATTCGGATCCGAAAGATTCAAGACAAAAGTTTAATATTGACATAAAAATAATAATACTTCAAGCATACTAACTAAGCAATTATGTCTTCTCAAAATAACATGGCCAAAGAAAGTTATCCCTACAAAATCATATAATCTGGCTATGCTCTATCTTCACCACACAAAATATTTAAATCATGCACAACCCCGATGACAAGCCAAGCAATTGTTTCATACTTTTGACATTCTCAAACTTTTTCAATCTTCACGCAATACATGAGCGTGAGCCATGGACAATTCACTATATGTGGAATAGAATGGTGGTTGTGGAGAAGACAAAAAAGGGAGAAGATAGTCTCACATCAACTAGGCGTATCAATGGGCTATGGAGATGCCCATTAATAGATATAAATGTGAGTGAGTAGGGATTGCCATGCAACGGATGCACTAGAGCTATAAGTATATGAAAGCTCAACAAAAAGAAACTAAGTGGGTGTGCATCCAACTCGCTTGCTCACGGAGACCTATGGCATTTTGAGGAAGCTCATCATTGGAATATACAACCCAAGTTCTTATAATGAAAAATTCCCACTAGTATATGAAAGTGATATCATAGGAGACTTTCTATCATGAAGATCATGGTGCTACTTTGAAGCACAAGTTTGGTAAAAGGATAGTAGCATTGTCCCTTCTCTCTTTTTCTCTCATTTTTTGAATTGGGCCTTTTCTTCTCTTTTTTTTATGGCCTCTTTTTTTTTCATTTCGTCCGGAGTCTCATCCCGACTTGTGGGGGAATCATAGTCTCCATAATCCTTTCCTCACTTGGGACAATGCTCTAAAAATGATGATCATCACACTTTTATTTTCTTACAACTCAATACTTAGAACAAAATATGACTCTATGTGAATGCCTCCGGCGGTGTACCGAGATATGCAATGAATCAAGAGTGACATGTATGAAAGAATTATGAACGGTGGCTTTGCCACAAATACAATGTCAACTACATGATCATGCAAAGCAATATGACAATGATGGAGCGTGTCATAGTAAATGGAACCTTGGTAAGTTGCATGGCAATATATCTCGGAATGGCTATGGAAATGCCATGATAGATAGGTATGGTGGCTGTTTTGAGGAAGGTATATGGTGGGTGTATGATACCGGCCAAAAGTGCGCGGTATTAGAGAGGCTAGCAATGGTGGAAGGAAGAAAAGTGCATATAATCCATGGACTCAACATTAGTCATAAAGAACTCATATACTTATTGCAAAAATCTACAAGTTATCAAAGCAAAGTATTATGCGCATGCTCCTAGGGGGATAGATTGGTAGGAAAAGGCCATCGCTCGTCCCCGACCTCCACTCATAAGGAAGACAATCAATAAATAAATCATGCTCCGACTTCATCACATAACAGTTCACCATACGTGCATGCTACGGGAATCACAAACTTTAACACAAGTATTTCTCAAATTCAAAACTACTCAATTAGCATGACTCTAATATCATCATCTCCATATCTCAAAACAATTATCAAGCATCAAACTTCTCATAGTATTCAACACACTCATAAGAATTTCCTTTTTTCTTTACTAATCTTGGATGCCTATTATTGTTAAAGCAAACTACCATGCTGTTTTGTAGAACTCTCAAAATAATCTAAGTGAAGCATGAGAGAACAATAGTTTCTATAAAACAAATCCACCACCGTGCTCTAGAAGATATAAGTGAAGCACTAGAGCAAAAACTATATAACTCAAAAGATATAAGTGAAGCACATAGAGTATTCTAATAATTTCCGAATCATGTGTGTCTCTCTCAAAAGGTGTGTACAGCAAGGATGATTGTGGTAAACTAAAAAATAAATACTCAAATAATACAGGACGCTCCAAGCAAAACACATATCATGTGGTGAATAAAAATATAGCTCCAAGTAAAGTTACCGATGGAAGTAGACGAAAGAGGGGATGCCTTCCGGGGCATCCCCAAGCTTTGGATTTTAGGTGTCCTTATATTATCTTGGGGTGCCATGGGAATCCCCAAGATTAGGCTCTTGCCACTCCTTGTTCCATAATCCATCAAATCTTTCACCCAAAACTTGAAAAACTTCACAACACAAAACTTAACAGAAAATCTTGTAAGCTCCGTTAGTGAAAGAAAACAAAAGTCCACTACAAGGTACTGTAATGAACTCATTCTTTATTTATATTGGTGTTAAACCTACTGTATTCCAACTTCTCTATGGTTTATAAACGATTTTACTAGCCATAGATTCATCAAAATAAGCAAACAACACACGAAAAACAGAATCTGTCAAAAAAAGAACAGTCTGTAGTAAGCTGTAACTAACGCAAACTTCTGGAACTCCAAAATTCAGCGAAAATAGGAAGACCTAGAAAATTTGTTTATTGATCAGCAGCAATTGGAATCAATATTTTATCACGTTCTGGTGATTTTTAACAATTATTTTCGTGAACAGAAAGTTTCTGGAATTTACAGCAAGATCAAATAACTATCATGCAAGAAGATCCTATAGGTTTAACTTGGCACAAACACTAATTAAAACATAAAAACAAATCTAACCAGAGGTTAGATCAAATATTTATTCCTAAACAGAAGCAAAAAGCAAAAGAACTAAAAATTAAATTGGGTTGCCTCCCAACAAGCGATATCGTTTAACGCCCCTAGCTAGGCATAAAAGCAAGGATAGATCTAGCTATTGCCATCTTTGGTAGGCAATCCATAAGTGGCTCTCATAATAGATTCATAAGTTAATTTTATTTTATTTCTAGGGAAGTGTTCCATGCCTTTCCTTAACGGAAATTGGAATCTAATATTCCCTTCCTTCATATCAATAATTGCACCAATCGTTCTAAGGAAAGGTCTACCAAGAATAATAGGACATGAAGGATTGCAATCTATGTCAAGAACAATAAAGTCTACGGGCACATAGTTTCTGTTTGCAACAATAAGAACATCATTAATTCTTCCCATAGGTTTCTTAATAGTGGAATCCGCAAGGTGCAAGTTTAGAGAGCAATCATCAAAATCACGGAAACCTAGCGAATCGCACAAAGTCTTTGGAATCGTGGAAACACTAGCACCAAAATCACACAAAGCATAGCATTCATGATCTTTAATTTTAATTTTAATAGTAGGTTCCCACTCATCATGAAGTTTTCTAGGGATAGAAACTTCCAACTCAAGTTTTTCTTCATAAGATTGCATCAAAGCATCAACGATATGTTTAGTAAAAGCTTTATGTTGACTATAAGCATGTGGAGAATTTAGCACGGATTGCAACAAGGAAATAAAATCTATGAAAGAGCAATTATCACAATTAAATTCCTTGAAATCCAAAATAGTTGGTTCATTAATATCTAATGTTTTGATCTCTTCACTCGCACTTTTATCAATTTTAGCATCAAGATCTAAGAACTCCGAATTTTTGGAACGCCTTCTAGGTAAAGGTGGATCATATTCAGTCCCATCATTATCAAGATTCATATTGCAAAACAAAGATTTAATAGGGGACACATCAAAAACTTTTAGATCTTCCTCTTTATTTTCATAGAAATTTGAAGAACACGCTTTCATAAAGCAATCTTTCTTAGCACGCATCGTAGCGGTTCTTTCTTTGCACTCATCAATGTAAATTCTCATGGCTTTGAGAGACTCATTGATATCATGCTTAGGTGGAATAGATGTAAGTTACAAAGAATCAACATCAAGAGAAATTCTATCAACGTTCCTAGCCAATTCATCAACTTTAAGAAATTTTTCTTCAAGCAAAGCATTGAAATTCTTTTGCGAATTCATAAATTCCTTAACACTAGTCTCAAATTCAGAGGGCATCTTATTAAAATTTCCATAAGAATTGTGGTAGTAATTACCATAATTATTAGAGGAATTACTAGGATAAGGCCTATGATTAAAGTTTCCTCTATACGCGTTGTTACCAAAATTATTCCTTCCAACAAAATTCACATCCATAGGTTCATTATTACTCTCAATCAAACTAGACAAAGGCATATCATTAGGATCAGAAGAAACACTCTTAGTAGCAAATAATTTCATAAGTTCGTCCATCTTTCCACTCAAAAAATCAATTTCTTCTATCGCATGCACTTTTTTATTAGTAGACCTTTCAGTGTGCCATTGAGAATAATTAACCATAATATTATCTAGGAGTTTAGTAGCTTCTCCTAAAGTGATTTCCATAAAAGTGCCTCTCGCGGCCGAATCTAAAAGATTTCTAGAAGCAAAATTCAATCTGGCATAAAATTTTTGTATAATCATCCACAAATTCAAACCATGCGTAGGATAATTACGTATCATTAATTTCATCCTCTCCCAAGCTTGTGCAACATGCTCATGATCAAGTTGCTTAAAATTCATAATATTGTTTCTAAGAGAGATGATCTTAGCGGGAGGAAAATATTTAGAGATAAAAGCATCTTTGCACTTATTCCAAGAATCAATACTATTTTTAGGCAAAGATGAAAACCAAGCTTTAGCATGATCTCTAAGCGAAAAGGGAAATAGCTTCAATTTAACAATATCATTGTCCACATCTTTCTTCTTTTGCATATCACACAAATCAACGAAGCTATTTAGATGGGTAGCGGCATCTTCACTAGGAAGGCCGGCGAATTGATCTTTCATGACAAGATTCAACAAAGCAGCATTGATTTCAAAAGATTCAGTATCGGTAAGAGGAGCAATCGGAGTGCTAAGGAAATCATTATTGTTGGTATTGGTAAAGTCACACAATTTAGTATTATCTTGAGCCATCGTGACAAGCAAGCAATCCAACACACTAGCAAACAAGAAGCAAGCGAAAAAAAGGTGAACGGAAAAGAGAGGGCGAATAAAACGGCAAGGGTGAAGTGGGGGAGAGGAAAACGAGAGGCAAATGGCAAATAATGTAATGCGGGAGCTAAGGGTTTGTGATGGGTACTTGGTATGTTGACTTTTGCGTAGACTCCCCGGCAACGGCGCCAGAAATCCTTCTTGCTACCTCTTGAGCACTGCGTTGGTTTTCCCTTGAAGAGGAAAAGGTGATGCAGCAAAGTAGCGTAAGTATTTCCCTCAGTTTTTGAGAACCAAGGTATCAATCCAGTAGGAGGCCACGCACGAGTCCCTCGCGCCTACACAAACAAATAAATCCTCGCAACCAACGCGATAAGGGGTTGTCAATCCCTACACGGTCACTTACGAGAGTGAGATCTGATAGATATGATAAGATAATATTTTTGGTATTTTTATGATAAATATGCAAAGTAGAGAAAGCAAAATAAAAACGGCGCCAGAAATAGCTTGTTGTCGGGAGATTAAATATGATGGAAAATAGACCCGGGGGCCATAGGTTTCACTAGTAGCTTCTCTCGAGAGCATAAGTATTATGGTGGGTGAACAAATTACTGTTGAGCAATTGACAGAATTGAGCATAGTTATGGGAATATCTAGGTATGATCATGTATATAGGCATCATGTCCGAAACAAGTAGACCGACTCCTGCCTGCATCTACTACTATTACTCCACACATCGACCGCTATCCAGCATGCATCTAGAGTATTAAGTTCATAAGAACAGAGTAACGCTTTAAGAAGATGACATGATGTAGAGGGATAAACTCATGCAATATGATATAAACCCCATCTTGTTATCCTCGATGGCAACAATACAATACGTGCCTTGCTGCCCCTACTGTCACTGGGAAAAGACACCGCAAGATTGAACCCAAAGCTAAGCACTTCTCCCATTGCAAGAAAGATCAATCTAGTAGGCCAAACCAAACTGATAATTCGAAGAGACTTGCAAAGATAACCAATCATACATAAAAGAATTCAGAGAAGGTTCAAATATTGTTCATAGATAATCTTGATCATAAACCCACAATTCATTGGTCTCAACAAACACACTGCAAAACAAGATTACATCGAATAGATCTCCACGAGAGAGGGGGAGAACATTGTATTGAGATCCAAAAAGAGATAAGAAGCCATCTAGCTAATAACTATGGACCCGAAGGTCTGAGGTAAACTACTCACACATCATCGGAGAGGCTATGGTGTTGATGTAGAAGCCCTCCGTGATCGATGCCCCCTCCGGCGGAGCTCCGGAATAGGCCCCAAGGTGGGATCTCACTGGTACAGAAGGTTGCGGCGGTAGAAGTTGGTTTTTGGTTCCGTATCTGGTAGTTTGGGGGTACGCAGGTATATATATAAGAGGAAGGAGTACGTCGGTGGAGCAACAGGGGGCCCACGAGGGTGGAGGGCGCGCCCAGGGGGGTAGGCGCGCCCCCTACCTCGTGCCCTCCTGGTTGATGTCTTGACGTAGGGTCCAAGTCCTCTGGATCACGTTCGTTCTGAAAATCACGTTCCCGAAGGTTTCATTCCGTTTGGACTCCGTTTGATATTCTTTTTCTGCGAAACTCTGAAATAGGCAAAAAAAACAGCAATTCTGGGCTGGGCCTCCGGTTAATAGGTTAGTCCCAAAAATAATATACAGGTGTATAATAAAGCCCAATACTGTCCAAAATAGAATATTATATAGCATGGAACAATCAAAAATTATATATATGTTGGAGACGTATCAATGTCCACCAACAACACTGCTGAGTACGAGGGATTGCTCACCGGTCTCAGGATCGCGGCAGACCTCGGGTTAAGACGCTCATCGTCAGGGGTGACTCGTAGCTTGTTGTTAGGCAGGTCAACAAAGATTACCAGAGCCCATTGATGGAGGCCTACGTAGATGAGGTGAGGAAGCTGGAGGAACGCTTTGACGGTATCCAAGTGGAGCACGTCCCCCGAATGGAGAACGACATCGCCGATTACCTGTCAAAGCGTGCTGCACTCAAGCTACCTGTGGAACCAGGTACCTTTTTGCTCCGGTTAACTCAACCATCCGTCGAGCCATCAATGGGGCAGAACAAGCGGAGGAAGTCAGGTCCTGGCAAGTACTTTCCTACCGAGCCCCCCTGGGGCTGCCGGCAAGGGTGCTGCCACGGACGCTGGGCCTGCCCAAGAGCAACTGGCTCCGGCAGGGCGTCAAGCCCTGGCCATAGAGACAGCCGCTCCCATGGCGGAAGAGATGCCTTTGGTCCTTGCCGTCGAGCCCCAGGCTCCGGCATGGGCGCAGCATACCGTCCAATTCCTCCAAACAGGGGAGCTTCCTGAGGAGCAGGAAGAAGCAGAGAAAGTAGCCCGTCGGTCCGCCCTGTACCAGTTCATCGATGACGTCCTGTACAGGAGAAGGCCAAACGGTGTGAAACTGAAGTGCATCCCCCGGGAGGAAGGACTGGAGCTGTTGGCAGAGATACATGGAGGCATATGTGGCTCCCACATAGGGTCGAGGGCCCTTGCCGGAAAGGCGTTCCGGCAAGGTTTCTTCTGGCCCACCGCCCTCCAGGATGCGACGACACTAGTAACCAAGTGTGAAGCGTGTCAGTTCCTTTCAAAGAAGCTTCATCAACCAGCTCAAGCCCTTCAAACAATCCCTCTCTCCTGGCCATTCTCGGTCTGGGGCCTCGATATACTGGGCCCTTTCCCCCGCGCTGTCGGGGGCTTTGAGTACTTGTACGTCGCAATCGACAAGTTCACAAAGTGACCGGAAGTGGAAGCAGTGAGAAAGGTGACTGCTCAATCAGCCGTAAAGTTCTTCAAGGGTCTGGTGTACCGTTTTGGTGTGCCAAACAGAGTCATCACCGACAACGGCACACAGTTCACAAGCCACACCTTCATGCAATACATTCAAGACCTCGGTAGCAAGGTCTGTTTTGCTTCCGTGGCACACCCACGGAGCAACGGCCAAGCGGAGAGGGCAAGTGCTGAAGTGTTGCGAGGCCTGAGAACGAAGACCTTTGAAAAGTTGCACAAGAGTGTAAGGCGCTGGATCGATAAGTTGCCGGCGGTTCTTTGGTCGATCAGAACGACGCCAAATTGAGCCACCAGCCAGACACCTTTTGCCCTGGTATACGGGGCAGAAGCAGTTCTCCCCACAGAACTCATATACGGGTCACCTCGAGTGCTCGCTTATGATGAGCTTGAGCAAGAGCAGTTGTGCCAAGATGATGCGATGCTCCTTGAGGAAGATCGTCTTCGGGCGGCTGTGAGAGCAGCACGCTACCAGCAAGCCTTGCGCCGCTACCATAGCCGCAAAGTTCATGCCCGAAGCTTTGAGGAAGGCGACCTTGTTCTTTGGCGTGTTCAGTCAGCCAAGAATTCTAACAAGTTGATGCCAAAGTGGGAAGGCCCTTATCGGGTAATGTGAGTCACCAGGCCCGCCGCAGTCCGCCTGGAGACCGAAGATGCTGTGCCAGTGAGCAACTCCTGGAACATCGAGCATCTTCGCAAGTTTTACCCATAAGGCGCGGCTTGTTGGGTCTCCCGGCAAGCCACCTTTTGTACAAGCTTTGCCGGCAAGGCATGTAACCCTTCGTACAAAGCCAGGCGCATACCCTGAGCATAAATAAATGAAGCGCTGGCACCCTAAGTTATAGCATGCATGCTAGGTCGAGTCTCTTCCTTGGTTAGGGTCGATAGTGCTTAGCGGCGACTAACCCCTAGCCTAGAGGTCGAGTGCGCATCTATCTGTTTCTTTTCTGTCCTCCTTTGGTTCGCAGGACACATGAGCACTTCTGCTGAGCTACTTGGAAGACAGGAAACAGACCGACGTCCCGACCCCGGCAAACCAGAGTTGCCGGGAGCTGCAAGCACAAGGATCGAACCGCGGCAAGACAAGGTTGCCGGGGGCTGCAGATCCAGATAAGTCTTTCATCCTCTATCATGCATTTCGGAACGGAACTGGGATATGTGAAACCTCGTTTTATTTCTAGGCCACTGTGCTCCCCTTTTCTATACCCAAGGATTATCTCCTGGGCCTGGATTTGGTTGTAGTCACGGTGGCAAGGAAGTAGAACGAGGAGCCTAAGCCCGCTTCATCCCTGCCTCCGCCAAGGGCGCGTGAATGGTCGAGCGAAGTGGGGGGACGGCAAGGCCTGTTGCCGGGTGAAAACGTTTATCTTAAATTGTAACAAGGATTCGCTCCTTCTTGCGGGGTCTAACCACGAATGAAAACCCCGGCAAACACCCCTTTTTCATTAAAAACATCCCACGCAGGTACAGTCCGTACGGAATGAAAAACATGAACAAGGGGGACTACAAGCTTTAAATTTAACAAGGCCCGAAGGCTTACAGATTAAAAAAGAGATGAGATGCCCGTGATCCCTTTCTTGTCCCTCTCCTCAGGAGGCAGGTCAAGGAGGCGAAAGGGCAAAAGGGGCGCCTAGGCGAGCTACGAGCAGCAGAAAGCACCAAGAGAACACCTCGGTGGTCGCCCACGGGTGGGCCGGTGATGACGGTGCCGGGAAAGGAGCTGGAAGACGAGGCGGCAGGACCGGCAATACGCGATGAAGGCGTCGGTGCCCGCGTACTCCAAGTTGACGGCCTTGCCGCCCGCCCTCTTACTCTTCCGCAGCCTCTCGATGAACACGACGCATTCTGTTGCCTCCCCATGAACACGACGACGACGCTGTTTCTCTGTTCCGACCCAGCCATGTACACGAGCCCTGGCCGTACGTACTTGTGAGTAGGCGTTCGAGACCCCGCCCGTATGTACGTACATGGCCGTATTTACTTTCTTGCACCCTGGCCGCTGTACGTACATGTACATGCTACGTGCGGGCCTCTACTACGACACGTGCGCGCCTCTACATCGACCAGTATGTAGTTACACGTTCGCGACCAGAATGACAACGCGACGTACACTTCGACCAGGTGGGTCCCTACTGTCAGGCACTTCCTTGCGTGCGAAGATGTAGCTGGTGGGTCCCAGCAGTCAGGGGGCAAATCGTTTTTTTTGCCCGGACGCACTTCCTTGGGTGCGAAGATGTAGCAGGTGGGTCCCAGCAGTCAGGGGGAAACGTTTTTTTCATGAAATACGGTGGCCCATCCGGTGGGTCCCCGCTGTCAGGTGGAGGAGTAATTATTTTGCGCGTAATAAGGAGGCACTTCCTTGCTGCGGCCGTGGACCTAGCTGTCAGCCTCTCCACGTACAGTACTCTTCTGATGGAAGCCGTTCCTTGACCACGTTGACCACGCCGTGCCGAGAGCACCAGGGCGGTGGACAATGACGAGGCCTAGGAAGGGCACGACGCGGAGCCGGGGAAGACGCGGAAGTGGATGCCCACGCGGAGAGGAGTACGAGGGTTCACTGGTTCGGCTGGGGTGTGAGGCTGCCGTCGCCGCAGAATAACAGGGGGTGTGGGTGAGTAGAGGGATGGCCTGGCCAGCGGTGGGAGTAGTATGGGGGCGGTGAGGCCTCCACGGCAACACAGCCGACCACGGGAGGCAGGAGATGGCGGCACGACCGGCGCTCCTTTAGGCGGCTGGAGTAAGAAGACCACAGGTTGAAGAAGCACTAAGGCCGTTGGATGGACACCGTATGGTCACTGGAGCTAGAATCGTGCATATTGACTAAGTTGACAAAGCCCTCCGTCCCCGTCAACTTAGTAGGCCCACAAGTCAGCCTGCCACTATACTGGGTCCCAGCTAGTAGGGGGAGTATTCATTTTTTTGTGCGTAATAAGGAGGCACTTCCTTGCGTGTGAAGATATAGCTGGTGGGTCCAAGCTGTTAGCACGGTAATGTTTTTTTCGCGAAATACAGAGGCCCTTTCGGTGGGTCCCAGATGTCAGGTGGAGGAATCATTCTTTTGCGCATAATAAGGAGGCATTTGCTTGCGTGCGGCCATCCCAGCTGTCAGCCTCTCCATGTAAAGTCCACTTCAGATGCATGTCGGTCGTTGACCACGTTGACCAGGCCGCGCCCGAGAGCACCATGGCGGTGGACGACGGCGAGGCCTAGGAAGGGAACGACACGGAGGCAGGGAAGACTCGGCAGTTGTTTCCCACGCGGAGGGGAGTACGACTGTACGAGGGTTTACTGGTTCGTCTGCCATCGCCGGAGAATAACAGCAGGTGTGGGTGAGTAGATGGATGGCTAGGCCAGCGATGGGAGTACGGTGGGGCGGTGAGGCCTGCGCGGTAGCATAGCCGGCCGCGGGGAGGAGAGAGAAGGCAGTCCCGCCGGCGCTTGTTTGAGCGGCTGGAGCAGGAAGAGCAGAGATTGAAGAAGCACGATGGTCATTGGATGGACATCCAACAGTCACTGCTTGTGCTTCAACCTTTTTTTAGGAAAGCCTCAAATCTGTGGAAAACAGCATACATCCCATCTGCCATTATTTCTAATAATTTACAGCCCATTTGCTAATTCTTATAGTTTTTTTGGACCCTATATTGTGGCCACGGTTAAAAAATTATACGAAATTTTGCATATTTCGGTGCGGTCCGAACTGTTTTTAATCCCGAAATTTTGAGTCACATTCAAACTGATTTTAAAAATAAATGTATATCAATATAAAATCCAACAAATTGTCCACGCATAAAAATCAATGCAATTTAAAATCTCGAAATGAAAAAAAGAAATTTGAAACTAATTGCCGGTTTGATGTGTTTTAAAAATGTACAACCCATTTCTCATTACTGATAGGCCATTTTCTCGGCCAGCCGAATGAAACTCTCCTCGTCTTGAAAGATTTGCAGCCCAACAGGCCTGACAAAGCGACTTACTTGGCAAATCACAAAAAAACTGGGCTGTGGCCGTGGACGCAGCTGTCAGCCTCTCCACGTACAGTACTCTTCCGATGGAAGTCGGTCGTTGACCACATTGACCACGCCGCGCCGAGAGCACCAAGGCGGTGGACGGCGGCGAGGCCTATGAAGGGGACGACGCGGAGCCGGGGAAGACGCGGCAGTGGATGCCCAAGCGGAGAGGAGTACGAGGGTTCACTTGTTCGGCTGCGGTGTGAGGCTGCCGTCGCTGCAGAATAACAAGGGTGTGGGTGAGTGGAGGGATGGCCTGGCCAGCGGTCGGAGTAGTATGGGGTGGTGAGGCCTCCGCGGCAGCACAGCTGGCCACGGGAGGCAGGAGCAGGCGGCACGACCGGCGCTCGTTTGGGTGGCTGGAGCAAGAAGACCAGAGGTTGAAGAAGCACTAAGGCTGTTGGATGGACATCGTACGGTCACTGGAGCTAGAATCGTTCATATTGACTAAGTTGACAAAGCCCTCCGTCCCCGTCAACTTAGTAGGCCCACAAGTCAGCCTCCCACTGTGCTGGGTCCCAGCTGGCAGGGGGTATTCATTTTTTTGTGCGCAATAAGGAGGCACTTCCTTGCGTGCGAAGATATAGTTGGTGGGTCCGACCTGTCAGCGGAGGGAACGTTTTTTCACGAAATACAGAGGCCCTTCCGGCGGGTCCCAGATGTCAGGTGGAGGAATCATTATTTTGCACGTAATAAGGAGGCATTTCCTTGTGTGCGGCCATGGACCCAGCTGTCAGCCTCTCCACGTACAGTCCACTTCCGATGGATGTTGTTCGTTGACCATGTTGACCACGCCGCGCCGAGAGCACCAGGGTGGTGGACAACGGCGAGGCCTACGAAGGGAACGACATGGAGCCAGGGAAGACACGGCAGTGGCTGCCCACACGGTGCAGAGTACGAAGGTTGACTGGTTCGGCTGCCATCGCCGGAAAATAACAGGAGGTGTGGGTGAGTAGAGGGATAGACAGGCCAGGGATGCGAGTATATGATGGGGCCGTGAGGCCTGCCCGGCAGCACAGCTGGCCACGGGAGGTGGGAGCAGGCGGTTTTGACGACGCTGGTTTGGGCGGCCGGGGCAGGAAGATCAGAGACTGAAGAAGCACGATTGCCGTTAGATTGACATCTAACGGTCTGACGCTGGTAGAGTCGATTGTTGACTAAGTTTCTTTTTTGATAAACCTTGTGTACGCATGAACTTAGTAGGCCCACAAGTCAGCCTCGAAATCTGTGGCAGACAACATAGAGCCCATTTGCTATTTTTTAATAATTCGCAGCCCATTTGCTAATTCTTAAGTAATTTGTTACAGCCCATTTTCTGCCCAGGACCACGGTCAAAAAGTTCAACCTTATTTTGCATATTTTGGTGGAGTCCGAACTTTTGTAATCCCGAAATGATAAACATTTTTTTAAGAACTTATTGATTTGCCAAAAAATTGTTTTGTTTTTGTAAGCAAATAAGACGTGGGACAATTGAGTTGGTTTAAGGGAAAACCGGTGGTAAAAAAATCAGCGCTGGGAGGCAAAACAACAACAAAAATAAGGATGTAAATATGAAAAGTGAATTTTATGTATTTTCAATATAATGATACGTGTCTATGAACTAGTAAAACTATAGGTAGAGATTAGAAAACGGATGTAGGACATGTGTTTCAAGAGGAAAATAGAACTGGGCTGTGTGTTTGATTCAGTAAAAAAAGTGCCTGCGGATGTTGTAAGACAAAATATAACTAACGCTGGCGGGCCAGAGGCCAGTAGATACCTGCTGGATCTTTGTGCCCCGTTGTCATCATAGGCTGGGCCTGTTAAAAACAAAACCAAGCCTGGGCAGTCTACAGCCCAGTTGAAACTTGCTCGACCTGAAAAAACAATATACGTGCTCAATAAACGAGAGAATGCTGCAAGTACAAACTGATAACTGGGATGCAGCAGGGATATTGTTTTTTCATCGTGATAATAAGAGCATGCACTTGTTTCGAAAAATTTGGAGAACTGGGAATTCGAACGGCAGGTGCTTATGCTACCCATCACATAAAAATCAGGTGCCTGAAAATTCGTTTCGAAACAAATGATTCAGCTTTATATCCACGTCGACCCTCGGCATGATGGTTGGATGCAAATGCCAAGTTCATACCAAAAGATCGTTAACAACAATACCAACTTGCGGATGACAAGGTAGTACAAGTACCAATACCAAACTAACTTATAATATTTTTACTCCTGGCCCTAGTGTTCGTCTCGTAGAAAATCTTGCAGAGGACCAGCTCCCGCTCCTTCTCTTGCTCTAGGTCCCCGAGGTGGTACTGGTGCATCACCCAGTTGGTCCTCTGCTGGTCGAAGTTCTTGTTGGTGTGCAGCACCAGAACCTTTTTTGCTGCCCGTCTGCCGGCCGTTGACCATCACCGGCAAGGTATTGCCGGTGTTGTGTCACATCGCATGCATGCCGCACTCCGACTGTATCTTGCGACGCGTCCACGTGCCCCTTTTGAATGCCCTGGAATTGCGCTGGAAGAAATGCTTGCTTAGGCCACTCAGTGTGATACCTGCAGTATTGTCGAATACAGGTTTTAGTGTACGTAGTTGGAATTTTCATAACATCTTTGGCATGTTGCAGTCACTTGTTTCTCTTTTTATTAACTGTCAAATTGTAATTGCTTCACCAGGTCTGCGTCTAAAAAGAAAAATAGAGCTATAAACAAAGGAATATGTTTGTGCAAGTAGATGGCCGATTGGTGTCTTGCCTGGAAGTTTCTCAGGATGGGTGTAGCGTATGCCGTGCTCGCTGTCCATGGTTGGTATGAACAAATCGATGAGAGGGTGAGATCTCGCGCTGTCAGCACTCACTTTGGCCTCAAGGTGCTCGATCAGCTCCTGATCCGTTGGATCAAACTTTACGCCAGCCAGCAGCACCGGCCAATCCTTCTTCGACTTGCATGGGTTAATTCTAGTTATATGGTACTCAATGTATGATTAATCGACTGTTTTAAGTGAATGATGAAAGATTTCGACAGATAAGTGGTACTCCAAATCTGAAGTCCAGAATACCCGAACACGCCGCCGGGATTCTTGTGTCACCTCACGCGCAGCGTGTTGTCACGTCAATTCAATGTGTGGACATGATGAATAATTTGACCGACGTATACTAGTACTGCTACTGTACTACTTACTAGTCGTATTTAGTGTCACATTTTAACCATAGGTTTAACTAACAAGTATGCACTTGAAGCCTAAGTGATATATATATATATATACTGCACAACATCTCCATCATCATTATCAGTACATCCTGCGCAGGTGAGTTAGGATGCACTTGATCCCAAAAGGTATCTTTCCTTCAAACCAGAGGAGTGCTTCAAACTAAAGACAGGACATAATATCCAACAAAAGAGGGTCGTGCTACAGCAGCAGAATACATGGCTCAGTCTACATATCAGTACGAATCAAGTTCTGCATATTTGCTGTTGGCATGAACCACATCGCCGCATGTCGGGTTTGCAAAAGCCATCCATCGCATGGAAGCTTGATGCCTTTCACACACTGAAGATTATCTCGCAACAAGCTGTGTCAACAAATCTCTGGATATGGTGATTCATGAAACCCATGGTATGATGTGTAAACACAGTCCCCCCTGGCGAATGGAAGTTGCATAGCACGGTAATCATCGCTGGTGATATGATCGATGATTGGTTGGATGATCAGATAATTGAGCCCGAGGAACATGGAGTGGTTGCCAAGGCTGTAAACCTGCCTCCAGTTGAATACGCCTGGCCCAACGGAGCTGGGATCTTTCTCGAACACGAAGCAGCCATAGCCATCAATGTCATGAACGCTCCAGGCATTGTACTACATGTGGTTTGATGAAATGGTTTGGTCAATTTGGTACGTGCAAATGAGCATCAAATGACCACTGTCAGCTGAACGAGCGATAAACCACCACCCATCAGCTGGTATGATTCCAGGTCCTGGAATCATGAAGGCCAGCACATTTGCATCTGCTGCAACAATTCAAATTGGAGACCAAAAGGACAAAAATAAACAATCATGTTCAGAGTATGTGTGGAATTAAGATTATTATAACAGTGACACATATCATAGACAGAGGATTGCAATGTCGTGGTCATAATCATACCCCAAGTTAAAAAAAATAAGCCAATGGCTTTCATATTCTAGCAATATATCATGGTTCAAACATCATGTAACAATGAGAGGAAAACAGATATGACAGGGCCTACTCATATTCCACCATAGCACTTACTACAGTTATCATATCAACTCTAAGCAATAACATGCGTTGTTATAAAAATCCTGGAAATGAGAGTAGCATATAGCAATCATGAGGTTATAGTCATAATATCTATTCTAACAATCATTAGATACCAATTGTTCTCATATCAACAATAACAATAACATGTGTGGTCATAAAAATCTAGGAAAGGAGAGGAACATATAGCAATGATGTGGTTATAGACATACTATATATTCTAAATTTGTAACAATGAACATGCAGTCATATTCTTAAGGTAAAGATGAGATGAGATAGAACAATTACACGACGATAGATTCCACCAGTATAGGCAGCCAATCTGTGCGTCGACCGCATAAACGATGCCATCATGCACTACGGCATCAGACAGAAGTGTTGGGTGAAGAAGATCGATGATGAGCCATAACCATGTATGGCGACCGGATTCCATATAGACTAATCCCATGTTGAACACGGCAATGAGCTTGTAATCCATGTAGTCTTCTGATGGCGTGGGCACTTCGCAGATTACAACCTTCAGCAAACAGAGGTCGATCCAAAAGCTCGACGCGTCTCGTGCGTAGTAGGCTGGAGTGTCCGGCGGGCCGCGAGGCTCGATGGCGGGGGTATCCAAAGATGGAAGGGTGATCTCTCGCTGGGTGTAGGTATCCACGAGATGCCACGGACTACCGGATTGGTGGATGAGGACGATCCAGTTGGCCTTCATGCCCGCCAAGTAGTGGCCGCGCATGAAGGCCAGGTGGACGGGTAGTGGTAGCATGTCGAGGGGTACCACGGCAACCTCCGTAGGATCGTCAAGTCGGTGTCCGGGCCACCTGCGAGGATTGGGCATCAGCAAGCAGGGTGTCTTGAAAAGAGCCGGCCGATTGCAGATGAGTAGACGGTACAAAGACACCGAGCATGCGGCCAGACAGACAGTGCTGAGTAGGTCCGTACGATTACAGATCTACTCCAAGAGAACATCGGGGATGGAATTCCAATCGCGGTTTCGCGTGCCAGTCGGTTCTGCCATTGGGGTTTTCGGTGCCTGCGAGCCAGCGGGGAAGTGGATTCGGGCGGGCGAGCGAAGAAGCTTCTCCTCGTGTGGCCGAGCATATGGTACGCGCGAGCTACCAAGGAAGATAGCGCGGGCGGGCGAGCAGTGAGCGGGGGGAAATGGTGTGCGGCCGATGATGGGGAAAAGAGGAGGAAGAAGAAGAGAGGAGGAAGAAGAGTGGAAGACGGGGAAGAAATTGCATTAAATCTCAATTCTACTACTACTACCATGATATACCGTCCTTCGGGTGTAAATAGTTACACCGATGACATGTGGGTCTACCACAAGAGGGCCCATATGTCAGTTAATGGAGGACAGAAGCGTGCTCTACTGGCAAACATGATGGCAGTACTGGGTAAGGCTGATTTAGTAACACCAACACGCTGGTTCAGCTTATTAATTAAGTGTCCCATCTGCTGCAGCGTGTATTGTCCCTTCACTGCGAAGACTAGTTGAATAGTTATCTCTAACCAAGATGGGGAATAATGGATCGCGAAGACTTCCTTTCTACATTATCCCTATGCCTCTACGCTCACTTCACTCATTTTGCTCCGTACGTAGTCACTTGTTGAAATCTCTAGAAAGACAAATACTCCATATTTGGGAACAGAGGGAGGATTTTACTCTGTATTTGGGAACAAAGGGAGGTTTTTACTCCATATTTGGGAACAGAGGGAGTATCACCATATGGAGGGAACAGAGGAAGCTTGAAATATTAACATGTCAATGGAAGGGAGTAAGCCCCATGCATGCAACATGCAACACTCACACGTACACATGGACGCACGCAACACTCACGCACCCATGCGGCACACAACGCACGATGCAACACACACGCTCACGCTCAAGTGCTAAACCTACTCCCTACGTCCGTGAAAGACTATACATTTAGAGATTTACACATTGACCAGGGCATAATTAACGCCCAAAAGTTATGTGTGCATGCGACCATTGAGAGAAGAAGATTAAATGAAGGTCGTTGCATGCTGTAATTAAGGATAGACATGTAGCCTATACCTAGAGCACAAGTTGGTGCATTAGTCAATCAATATCGATTTAGATTAAAGGCTAAACACATTGGAAGTGTATATGTACTACACTCTTTGTTTTTTAGCTGATTTCTTTGCTCTGCCAACTGACAGGTGGGACCCAGAAACCAGGTGACAATTTAACCAGTCAACAAAGTGCCACGTCGACTATGTGGCCAGTCAGTAGGGTGCAATACGGTGCTCTACGATGAGCTAGTGATCGTATAATCACCGCAAAACTATATATAGTGACCGTAAAGAGCGTATTGTTACATACGTTGAACGCCGGTGTATTTTTCTCGTTTCAAATTAAGCCATATTAACCTGAAAGGACGCAGTAGGACTAGTACTAGTACTGCTTTGATGTGTCCCGTCAACTCGCCGAACAAGGAGAAGCTTGCTTACTATGCCTCTCCCTCGCCCACGCGCGCGGTGGTTCGCAGGACAAGGAGAGGGTTTTGACTATAGCGCGCCCTCTCCCTCTCCCTCTCCCTCGCCCTTGTGGTGGACGTGCAGCAGTTCAATCGGTGTCAGATTGCCAGAAGCATAATGTGTACTATAGTATCATCATTGTTGGACCTTCCGAAGAGGCGAAGA
Source organism: Triticum aestivum (assembly GCF_018294505.1). Classification (NCBI taxonomy): domain Eukaryota; kingdom Viridiplantae; phylum Streptophyta; class Magnoliopsida; order Poales; family Poaceae; genus Triticum; species Triticum aestivum. The sequence goes on from NW_025228059.1 coordinate 502,000, forward strand.
GCCAAGTACAAGGTTCACACGAGTACGAACTGTTGAACCTCCCGAAGAGGCAAAGAGCCAAGCACAAGGTTTTATAGGAGTTGTTGTCCTAGTAGGAGCGTACTACAACTATAGCCAACGATTCTACTGTATGATGCCGCCACGTCACGTATATCCAAAGCTGTGCCATCTTTTTTTCTCAAAGAGCGTGTTGGAGGCCGTGCAACAACCACACAAGTTGCACGTACACATAACACATTTACTAGTAATAAATTCTAAAGGACAACTGCCAGTATGCCACACAAGTTCATCTCCAATTCATGTGATAAATTTGTGCACGACTAGTCTACATATATTCACAGCGCTACCGTTCACAATTTACCGTACTCCACTTACACATTATAGATGGGCTACATGTCCTCCTCCAGGTTCCAGTCCCAGGTGTTCTTCATGGATGGCACGATCCATAGCGGTGGGCAACGGGAATCATTGTCGCAGCTTTCTAGTCCGGTTCCACACGATGGAGACTCATCGAAGCCGAAGCGGCATAAATCAGGGATAGCGTGTCCCAGCATGTCATTCATCCGGCGGTGTGCACGGAAGACACAACCATGCTTCATGAACGGCAGGCCTTCCGTGTCGTGCACGGAAGGTGGCATTCGCTTCACAATGGGGTAGCTGTCCCCAATGAAAAGCGAGTACTCTCCAAGAGAATTCCTCGGCACCCACGTAGCATCACGGGGGTCGAACTCGGTGCCGTTCATCTGGTACACGCGACATCTCAGATCTGGACACATGGTGACATACATAGTCAAGGTCCATGCATAATAATGTTGTCCTCAAATATGGCGGTCAGTAATACTGTGCAGCAAATAGTACTACTCCGGTATAGAGGAAGTAAAATAACTGGCTTATTATATATAGCCACTCTTGGCTACATGGATGAGATAGTAAGACATGGAAAAACAAAAATGGTGGCAGCTAGTGGGTTCAAGTCTTCAAGGGCCTAGCTAGCTATACGCGTCCTCCAAGGTAAAAAGTACTCCTACTACTACCTCCGTCCTAGTTTATTAGTCCCCTTTGTAATTTGTGCCAAATTTTGACTAAATATTTAACTTAAAAAATGTTAGTGCATGTCAACAAAAATTATATCGCTGGATTCGTTTTTGAACATTGTTTTCAATGATATAATTTTTAATAACATGCATAAACTTTTTATTAAGTAAATTTATGGTCAAAGTTTGGCACAAATTACAATGGAGACCAATAAACCAGGATGGAGGTAGTAGTACGTAAGTAGAGTACTAGTACAACAATGAAAGAGAAGGCGAGAGGGTTAAAAAATGGAATACCTGGGTAGATGGTGACGGTCCGATCGTGGTAGATTGTGTGACCATGTTGCACATCAATAGTACCATGGGTAACGACTGCTAAGATAGTTGATCCCAATATGCCAAAGTCAGCTACAAGGTTCCAGGTTAGACCCAATCGCGGACGCAAATGCACATCCAGGATCGGCGATCTTATTTTGATCGCGGGATGACTGGTCCCTGCAAAATAACCGAGTACTCAGTACCGTTAGGGATGCAAATGATGGTTTGTGCATTCTGTTTGTAATCTCCGGTACTGTAGGATGGCAACCAGATGAAACAAGTCCCCTGGCCTGTCACCCCTGGCGCACGGCGTGTTCGAACGTGTAGGGGTACAAATCTGCCGCCGCCAACATGCGCCAACCTCTACCGTTATTGCCTCTTGCATTGATGGCAATCCTTATGTCGAACACCGCGATGAGATAGTAATCGTCGTAGCCGCGTCGCTTTGTCGGTGGGTCCGCAATTGCTATCTTCTTCAATCTCATGTAGGCATCATCATACGTATTCAAGCCCAGCCAGTCCGGAAGGCCGATCCCAATGGTGGAGAAGGGATCTACCGGAACGGCCGCACTGTTGTGGATGTTGTGCAAAATGATGGCGGTATCCGGCCGGAGGTATGCAAGCCAATCTTCGTTGGCACCGACCTAGACCTATATATAAGACGGTGGGCAGCGGAGAAATTACGGGATGGAAATGGAATAACTAAGTACTACATGATCAAACTCCATTACTGACCTGCTCATCGGACAAAACCGACTACCTCTCAACGTTGGCAACTCTAGCGGAGCCAACGTGCAACCATGGCCAGGGAACGGTGGACTGTTCAAAGGATTGTCCCATAGAAGAACCTTCTCCTCGAGGACGCATGGAAGACCAACAAGCATGGCCTTTTCCCAAGCCATTTTAAGCACCGTCTTGAAATAGTTGGTGCAGGAAGCACCGAGTCTTGCGGCGGTGAGGACGTCGGAGCGGCATGCAATTTCTCCTAGAGGATCGTCGTCCAAGGTCTCCCAGCCCCGACGAGGAGGAGAACCGCCTAGCAAATCCATGGGAGCAGCGAAGAACTGCCTTCTCTTCGGGGGGAGGGGAACTGGCGAGGAGGAGATAAGAGCGTAGTAACCGCAGGGCCTCGTCCCTTCCAACTGTAGATCGTTCCTTCCAACTGTAGCGAAGGGGTGAGGCTATTATTTACTACTAGTACTAGCATTATGGGATGTTATGGGATTGCATTATACTGTAAATAATAGCACTAGTAAGAAATTTTTGGCACTAGCTGGTAGTTTTTGGCGTGGATTAAGAAATTTTGGGTACATTTTTGCTATTTTTTGTACACGCCAACTAGTGTCAAAAAATGTCTTACATTATGTGACGGAGGAGTACGTACTCGTACTGTAGCAGTACTAGTACTACTTTCTCAACTAGTAGTGCGAGGGTAGTACTAGTGCTATGTACTATACTTCTATTATAGTGCACCAGTTTTGAACTCTTGAATCTCAGGGCCAAGGAGCTACAGTTGGAAGTGGAGGGTACTACTGTTCTCTAGAACCATCACTGTACTATCAATGCAGGGAAAGTACACCTGCGTAGTGGCCTAGTGGGAACTCTCGGTGCTCTATTCAGCCGCTCCTCTCACGTAGCTGGCCTACTCAGCCACTCCTCTCACGCACACACTAGCAACTTGTGAAAGAACATGCGGTGCCCCCATGTTTAGTTTTGGTAATTGATGACAATCTCTATGGACTAATGGTTGCCTTGGGTTATATTTGAAGGATTTGTCCATAGGCATTTCTTGAAGTCCATGTGTTGGTTTCAAGGAGTTTATGTGGTGACCAAGGTGTTATTAAGGAATTATCCAAAGATTGGTCATGTGAGAGTTGAGCTTATTGCAAGCATGTCTTGAAGAAGAAGATTGTGTGATCATTCATGTTTACCTTCAAGACATCATCCAAATGAAGAGAGTTGGAAAGAGTCAAGGTTGATCAAGACTAAGTCAAGAGTGAATCCAGTTGATCAACACACAAAGCGCACAAGATGTACCGAGGGATCAAGCGATCCCATGGTATGGTAAGCATTGTCAATTACGCTTTGTGTACTGACCCATGGCCCTTGTGAGAGTTCTTTGTGGGGTTAGGTTGCGGTGTGCAAGTTCAAGTGAAGCAGGCAAGTTCAAGTAAAGCATCACGAAGAGATCAAATGCTTAAAGCCATTGTGGTGACAATGGACTTGTGAAGATGTGCGGAAGGGTGGCTCACCCATAGTGAAGTATGGGGGAGCAATCAAGTAGTCTTCATCGAGCCAACGCAATCAAGAAAGGTGGTCCATCTTTAGGGAGTCAAGATCGTCATCATCTAGCTCAAGTGGACCATGTGCAAGGCAAAGGTTTGCTCTTGATAGGTTTTCTATTTTACCGGTCTCATGATGGTAGTTGGGAGACCGGGTTATAGGATCGATTGCCGTACTATCAAGGGGGGCTCTCGATGAGTAGCTTGATCGTATAATTCATAGGGAGCTCAAACTATTGCATCCTTGCATCATCTTTCTTGGTTCTTGTTTGGGTTTTCTCTTTGTGAGTTTTGGAGCTTATGGTCATCTTGATGACAAGCTCGAGTTCATCGAAAGCAGAGTTCACTCGCATCTTCTATGATGTTTTCGATGTTGGAAGGTTATGCCGGTTCTTCCCGGTTGGAGGTTTCACTCCTCTATTTTGTTGGCATACCTTCCCTGCCTCTTCCCGCTGTTTTGATGCTACTCGTCGTCTTGTATCCAACAAGCTTGAGTTTGCTCAATTCGGAGCTCATATGCAGAAGTTATGGCAGTTTTCGTTTCCCGTGGAGTATACTTGTTTTTGTGGAAGTGGCTTTAGGATGGTCCCAACGGTAGTACCGCGGTACCCAGCGGTACCCAGCGGTAGTACCTCTTAGGGGTCACAAGCGGCAGTACCGCTCCGCAGCGGTAGTACCGCTGGTGGGTCCTCAGCAGTAGTACCGCTACGGTACCAGGCCCCTACCGCGTCGACTCAAGGGGTCATTTTTCGTGTCAGATAGTGCGGTACTTCGCAGCGGCAGTAGGGCGACAGTACCGCTCACGAGCGGTAGTACCGCCCAACCACCGCGGCAGTACCGCTCGGGTCTGTCACTCTCCTGCCCTCCAGACTCCACGGTAGTACCGCCCGGGGATCGGTAGTACCGCTGCCTCCTGCGGTAGTACCGCCCTCTGCGGGGCTGTTTTGGGGGTAACGGTTGGATTGTTCCCCCCACTATATAAGGGAGTCTTCTTCCCCATTCTACCTTATCCTTTGAGCTCGTGTTCTTCCCCCATTGTTGACATTCTTCGACCCGTCTAACTCTCAATCCCTCCATGGATTCTTGTTAGTTTTTGAGGGAAAAGAGAGAGGAGATCTAGATCCACATTTCCACCAATCACTTTCTCCTCTATGTGAGGGGAACCCCTTGGATCTAGATCTTGGAGTTCTTGGTGTTCTCCTTCTTGTTCTTCCTCTCTTTTTCCTCCCTAGCATTAGTTGCTTCGGTGGGATTTGAGAGAGAAGGACTTGGGCACTCCGTGTGCCCTTGCCATTGCATTTGGTGCATCGGTTTGAGTTCTCCACGGTGATACGTGGAAGTTACAAGTTGAGAAGCTTATTACTCTTGGGTGCTTGGTGCCCTTGAGCTTGTTCCTCTTGGGTGCTTGGGCGCCCTAGACGGTTGGTGGTGTTCAGAGCTCAATCATTGTGGTGTAAAGCTCCGGGCAAGCGTCGGGGTCTCCAATTAGGTTGTGGAGATCGCCCCCAAGGGTTGCCAAAGTGTACTAGTTCGGTGACCGCCCCCAAGGGTTGCCATTTGTACGGGTTCGGTGACCGCCCTCAAGGGTCCCTTAGTGGAATCACGGCATCTTGCATTGTGCGAGGGCGTGAGGAGATTACTGTGGCCCTAGTGGCTTCTTGGGGAGCATTGTGCCTCCACACCGCTCCAAACGGAGATTAGCATCCGCAAGGGTGTGAACTTCGGGATACATCATCGTCTCCGCATGCCTCGGTTATCTCTTACCCGAACCCTTTACTTATGCACTTTACTTTGTGATAGCCATATTGTTTCTTGTCATATATCTTGCTATCACTTAGTTGTTTATCTTGCTTAGCATAAGTTGTTGGTGCACATAGGTGAGCCTAGTTGTTGTAGGTTTTGTGCTTGTCAAATTAATCGCTAGGTTTATTCCGCATTTGTTGAAGCCTAAACCGTAATTATTTTAAAGCGCCTATTCACCCCCCCTCTAGGCGACATCCACAATCTTTCAGCTTGTTTATCAACGATGGTTACTGCGGGGGCAGAACATTTGAGTTATTTGGTACAGCGAGACTAGGCTTTTCGCTTCCATTTGTGGAGGTGTAATGGATCTCGTCGAACTTTGTTAGTAGTTCCTTCTTTATGAATGAGATGAAGCAAAGCTTTTGCCTCCGTTTCAAAAAAATCACGTCAAGAGGAATTTCTTTTATAGTAGAGCCGATAATTGACTGAAGTCCATGCATCCAACGCCACAAGCTACAGAGTAGTAGTAGAGCACTTTACATACAGAGCCATATTGCACAGTTCCCAATGCCTCGCCAGGATTTTCCGGCTCCTCGGGCTTAATTGGGAGGCGCTAGTTTAAATATGCTACTAGCCGTTGAGGAAGCTGCAAGCGAGGTGCGGCTAGGGCGAGCACGCGAGCCACGAGATACTGGGAAGGAAAACCCGTTCACGTGGCTAGGCTATCCAGTGCACCTAGATTGTGGTGCCGCACGTCCGTTTGACTTCAAAACTCAAACTACCCGTGTAAAATATTGGCTCGCAGCGAAGTTACTATTTTAAAAAAAGCCGCCATGCGTTCGGCCGGAATCGAACCCACAAAACGAGGTATACACTCCCGCGACCACTAGTAGTACTCGTTGGAGTACAACGCAACCTAGAATCGCCTTTTGTCGCTAGTAGTACATTGTTCCTTACAAGAAACCCCTAATAATGCAAGAAACCACTAATAATGCCAAGAAACTACTACCACTTGCATACGTGGCAGACTTAAGATAAGACTACCTTATCAACCATTGTACATGCTCTTACCAACCAGCCCTACCAAGAAACGACTACTCTACAAAGTGCCGTTATAGGCACGTTTCAACCCATGGCCCTGTTTGGATACATTTGTTGTCAATTTAACCCTGCAATCCAAACACCACTTTGGTTAGAGTTAGTTCGAGGTTAGAATCTAACCTCTGACTTAGAGTATCCAAACAGGGCCCGTGTCGCCCATTAAGTCAACGCCTTCTATTCGACCGGGCGTTATGACTTGTGGGACCTACATGTCAGTCTGCACAAAAATCCCCGAGTGACCTCCTACCTCCGGCCCGTCCACCTAGTCATCCTCGGCCATGGGACGCAGCTACCGCTACCGGCAGAAGGCGCGGTCAAAACCGTCGGCGGTGCGGAGCCCATCTTGCGGCAACCCGGATGCCAGCTCCGTCCGGCACTCGCGGCCGCTAGCTAGATAAGATAGCTCCGTCCAGCTGCTTGTCTGCAAGGTTTCCTAGCTAGATAGGCACGGCGGCGCGGCAGCTTGCTCGCGCGCGCGCGCTAAGGCCAGCCATCTGACTCGAGCGAAGGCCAGCGCGGCGGCTTGCACGCTCGTGAGTCACGCTTGGGCCAGCCTGCCAACCCATGTGGAGGCCAGCGCGGCGTCCGGCCCGTCCGGCGGGGCGGCGGCCAACTCACTCATCACCGGTGCCACCGACGAATACACATCAGCACTGTTTGAAGTAATGTTCAGGAAAAATAATGATTTGATGGGAATAACAGGATAGAAGGTCAGATGTGGGTCCCTCATGTCAACGGTCAAACAAAATGTGTTGGTTTACGCTGCCTCGGCAGCACGGACGTGTTGGCCAACCCTGTCATAAATGGGGTTAAACTAACCTAATCGGTAGGTAGTAGTTTTTGGCGTGGATTAAGGAATTTTGGGTATGTTTTTGCTATTTTTTGTACAATAGATTCTTCCTAGGGCTGGTTGAAAGTGGTAGTTTTTTGTTAAATACTCTACATATTGTAAGTAGGAGTGGAAGTTAAGCTTTGGAACCCAATAAACAAGGCTAGTTACATAGTGCATATGTGTACATGATTGAAAGTAAATATCAACCATGAGTGACTAATATCTTGATGGAAAACTCGAAACTATGGAATACTAGGGAAAAAAATTTGCATGGTTGGAAATACTAGCAATGTTCATGTGCGTTGCAACGAATCATAATTAGAATAATACTTATTCACAAACTTGATACAAAACACTCTAATTTTGATATACATATATCACTAGAGATATATTATGTTTCAATTAGAATATATTCCTTGGGCTGTTTTGGTGAGGTCAGGGAGGGATGTGGTTGGTTTTAAGATACTAATTATGGGTTTTTCTGCAAATTGGTAGACAAGTGAGATGTTTGTGAGAAAAGGCAACAACTTACATCACAGTCGTTAGATGTAGATCTAATGGTCACAAGCGACGGATGGCAGACACACCATCATCACCAACTTAGCCTTCTGTAGGAGTACTAGCAAGATTCGTGCATTGCACGGAACATGAAGATGCATTTTTTATAAAAACACTCGTTGTGATTGACCCATGCGGGACTAATCCCATGTGTAAAAACTAATGATATGTCGAGAAATAGGAGATAAGGTGAAGAGGAGTGGGGCGTGGTGTGATACGTCTCCAACGTATCTATAATTTTTGATTGCTCCATGCTATTATCTACTGTTTTGGACATTATTGGGCTTTATTATTCACTTTTATATTATTTTTGGGACTAACCTATTAACCGGAGGCCCAGCCCAGAATTGATGTTTTTTGCCCATTTCAGAGTTTCGCAGAAAAGGAATATCAAATGGAGTCCAAACGGAATGAAACCTTCGGGAACGTGATTTTTAGGAAGATTATGATCCAGGAGACTTGGACCCTACGTCAAGAAACAAAGGAGGAGGCCACGAGGTAGGGGGGCGCGCCCAACCCCCCAGGGCGCGCCCTCCACCCTCGTGGGCCCCCTGTTGCTCCACCGACGTACTCCTTCCTCCTATATATACCTACGTACCCCCAAACGATCGGATGCGGAGCCAAAAACCTAATTCCACCGCCGCAACCTTTTGTACCCAGCGGTAGTACCGCTTAGTGGTCACAAGCGGCAGTACCGCTCCGCAGCGGTAGTACCGCTGGTGGGTCCTCAGCAGTAGTACCGCTACGGTTCCAGGCCCCTACCGCGTCGACTCGAGGGGTCATTTTTCGTGTCGGATAGTGCGGTACTTCGCAGCGGCAGTAGGGCGGCAGTACCGCTCACGAGCGGTAGTACCGCCCAACCACCGTGGCAGTACCGCTCAGGTCTGTCACTCTCCTGCCCTCCAGACTCCACGGTAGTACCGCCCGGGGGAGCGGTAGTACCGCTGTGATCAGCGGTAGTACCACCCTCTACGGGGCTGTTTTGTGGGTAACGGTTGGATTGTTCCCCCCACTATATAAAGGGGTCTTCTTCCCCATTCTACCTTATCCTTTGAGCTCATGTTCCTTCCCCATTGTTGACCTTCTTCGAGCTTGCTAACTCTCAATCCCTCCATGGATTCTTGCTAGTTTTTGAGGGAAAAGAGAGAGGAGATCTTGATCCACATTTCCACCTATCACTTTCTCCTCTATGTGAGGGGAACCCCTTGGATCTAGATCTTGGAGTTCTTGGTGTTCTCCTTCTTGTTTTTCCTCTCTCACTACTACAAAAACAGCTATAGCCAATATGCACACTAATGGTGCACTGTACATGTGGTGCGCCATTACTAAATACTAATGGCGCACCATGTGTTGGTGTGCCATTAGTGTGCAAATACTAATGGCGCACCACAACCACGGCGCGCCATTAGTAATTTTTTTCTTTCAGTTTTTTCAAAACTACTAATGGCGCACCGTGGGATGGTGCGCCATTACTAGTTCAACTAGTAATGGTGCACCACTCCCACGGTGCGCCATTAGTATTTTTTTTTCTTTTAATTTTTTCAAAACTACTAATGGCGCACCGTGGGGTGGTGCGCCATTACTAGGCGCTCCGTGGGGTGGTGCGCCATTACTAGTTCAACTAGTAATGGCGCACCACTCCCACAGTGCGCCATTAGTAATTATGTTTCAAAAAAAAGAGCTCACGAGATAGAGCCCACCCAACTCCACCGAACGCCTCCTCCCTCTCTGTCTCGCGACCTCTCTCCTCTGTCCCCCACGAACCCCTCTCCCTCATCGCCGCCACCACCCACGCCGGCCTATTTCAGCGAGCTCCGGCTGCGGGAAGCACTCCCCCAACCTCCCCAAGCTCCAGGCCTCCTTCCCCTCCGGCCAGAATCGGCGCTCCCACCCTCCATCGTCCCCCGTAGGTAGCTAGGGATTCGGCCGCCACCTCACCTCCGGCGACGGCGAAGCCAGCGGGCGGCGGATTAGGCACCGGCAGCTCCCCCTCGAGCTGATCTACCTTCCCCACCGGCTCAATTTGGTTATCCTCGCCTCCTGAGGTCGTTCCCATCGATCCCCTCCGCTAGGGTTTCGGTGGTGATGAGCCCCTCATCGCCAGCAGTCTCCTTCTCGTTGCTCCAGTCGGGTACGCCACCTCCCACACCTCCTGGTGGTGCTGGTGTTGCCTGGGTCATGCTCCTGTTGTGCATGGTGCCCCTCCGCCGGTCGGGAGGCGTGCTGCGCAACCCCGGCGTTGGTTGGCGCCGTGCGGTGCTGTGGCTGCTGCCTCGCCGTGCTGGTATGGTGACGTGCTCGGCATCGGCTACAACCCTACCCCAATGAGTTCCACTTCTCCTCTTTGGCCTACTACTACTTCTAGTGTCTTGGCCATTGTTGCCGCTCTATTGATGCATTGCTACTGCTGATTGATTTAGGGCTAACTAAAGGTTATTCTAATGTTGCCAGTAATTGTTGCTATCCCTTTAGTTGCTCCCGTGGTCATGCCCTTGCTTATGTATCTGATTTGGTGTTCTGGTTTGCGTAAGAACTTGGATAATGCCTTATTGACATCCTACTATATCTAGTTCAAGTGGTTCTAGGTTGTTTCTACTGTTGTTGGCACTATGGATATAGTTGCTGGTTTTCTTGTACTGTTAATTGTGCTATTGTTATCAGTTTTGTAAAACAGTTAGGATCAAAGGCATGAATTACTAGTCTAAGGCTATACTAATTGTGCTCAATACTACTGTCATGAGGCATGCTACTTTTTAGTTAGTATGCTACTGCTTAATGTCACATGTCATGTTGTCTATGTGATATGTTGCTTGTTGTCATTAGGAGGAGCAAGAACCTTTGTCTTCTGCCTTTGATGGATCATCTCCAGCTTCTGCTATAGTCGCCGTTGACACAAATCTGGACACATCCACTCCTGACACTTATCGGGCACCCCCTGCACCATTGCCTTATGATGTTAGTTTGCCAGTTACCGAAAACCCAGGTAAAGCTCTTATGGGCTTTGAGGCTGATTAGAATTTATTTATTTTAGGCTTATTAGAATTAGCCTAGTGACGGTAGTGATGCAAGCTTATAATTTTTCATGTGCAGATCTAGAGAAGTCAGATATCAAAAGCAAAACAGATGATTAGCAGGAATCTCTGAAGGTGGATGAATACGAATCATGTGAAAAAGGTGCCCCTGAAGATAAGATCGAGGAGGAGGATGTTTTCCCTATCTGCCTTGAAGGTTGCTTTTCTCTTGATCATTTGTTGGTACTGTCTTTACTTGGTTGGTTGTGGAACTGGATGAACATGTTTGTGCTACTCTTCCATTCGTTATCATTATTTCCACAGTTTTTTTGTTCAAACATATACACATAGTGAAAGTTGGCCACCGTAATAAAACTGAGTACACCATGACTACCCCAATTGATTAATATTTCTTGATTTTCCTTCTTTTATATGCATGTCTAATCTCTGATTTATCCATATATATGTTGGCCGACAGAAAACGGTCGAATCTTAGTGCTGCTGCCCCATGAACACATTTTTTAAATTTGACTGTACATTCAAATGAAGCCAAGTGGAGTAGTATAATAATATTATCAAAAGGTAAATGCCCTGATTATTTAGCTCTGTCAGATAAATACTTGTCAAAAGTGGGCTCCTATCAAAATTCATTTCCTTTATAATCTTACTCATACAATATTCACACCATGCAATTCTGGAAATATATGCTCATATCTAGTTCTGCATAAAAAATGACAGTATTGACATGTTATAAATAGTTTGTTTGTCTTTCTGTTTATTTTGTTACATTTTGCAGGGTTAAACTGAAGAAAAAGAATAAAAGATTACTAGAAGATTAGTTTTAGGATTTTCTTTTATTTCCTTGCAATTTTCCTTTTATTGGAAACTTGTAAAGACATTGTAATATTCTTACTATAATAAAAATTATGATTCTATTTCATTTTTTGTTTTTAGATTATTTTTCCTTATAGGTTTTTTTCTGTAAATTTAGATTTTTTTGTTTTCCAAATACATTACTAGTGGCACATTTAAGCCCTTATTAGTGGTGCACCTTCCTTTATTACTAGTGGCGCACCTATACGGTTATTAGTAGCGCACCTGGAGGGAATACCAGTGGAGCACCGAATGGTATACTAATGGCGCACCACATGGTGCGCCATTAGTAATAAAATCTAATGGCGTGGTGCTAGTGGCGCACCTGTAGTGCGCCATTAGTAGGCAAAACAGGTGCGCCACTAGTAGCCCTTTTCCTAGTAGTGTCTTTTTCCTCCCTAGCATTAGTTGCTTCGGTGGGATTTGAGAGAGAAGGACTTGGGCACTCCGTGTGCCCTTGCCATTGCATTTGGTGCATCGGTTTGAGTTCTCCACGGTGATACGTGGAAGTTACAAGTTGAGAAGCTTATTACTCTTGGGTGCTTGGTGCCCTTGAGCTTGTCCCTCTTGGGTGCTTGGGCGCCCTAGATGGTTGGTGGTGTTCGGAGCTCAATCATTGTGGTGTAAAGCTCCGGGCAAGCTCGCTCATCACCGGTGCCACCGACGAATACGCATCAGCACTGTTTGAAGTAATGTTCAGGAAAAATAATGATTTGATGGGAATAACAGGATAGAAGGTCAGATGCGGGTCCCTCATGTCAACGGTCAAACAAAATGTGTTGGTTTAAGCTCCCTCGGCAGCACGGACGTGTTGGCCAATCCTGTCATAAATGGGGTTAAACTAACCTAATCGATAGGTAGTAGTTTTTGGCGTGGATTAAGGAATTTTGGGTATGTTTTTGCTATTTTTTCTACAATAGATTCTTCCTAGGGCTGGTTGAAAGTGGTAGTTTTTTGTTAAATACTCTACATATTGTAAGTAGGAGTGGAAGTTAAGCTTTGGAACCCAATAAACAAGGCTAGTTAGATAGTGCATATGTGTACATGATTGAAAGTAAATATCAACCATGAGTGACTAATATCTTGATGGAAAACTCGAAACTATGGAATACTAGGGGAAAAAATTTGCATGGTTGGAAATACTAGCAATGTTCATGTGCGTTGCAACGAATCATAATTAGAATAATACTTATTCACAAACTTGATACAAAACACTCTAATTTTGATATACATATATCACTAGAGATATATTATGTTTCAATTAGAATATATTCCTTGGGCTGTTTTGGTGAGGTCAGGGAGGGATGTGGTTGGTTTTAAGATACTAATTATGGGGTTTTCTGCAAATTGGTAGACAAGTGAGATGTTTGTGAGAAAAGGCAACAACTTACGTCACAGTCGTTAGATGTAGATCTAATGGTCACAAGCGACGGATGGCAGACACACCATCATCACCAACTTAGCCTTCTGTAGGAGTACTAGCAAGATTCGTGCATTGCACGGAACATCAAGATGCATTTTTTATAAAAACACTCGTTGTGATTGACCCATGCGGGAGTAATCCCTTGTGTAAAAACTAATGATATGTCGAGAAATAGGAGATAAGGTGAAGAGGAGTGGGGCGTGGTGTGATATGCCTCCAACGTATCTATAATTTTTGATTGCTCCATGCTAGATTATCTACTGTTTTGGACATTATTGGGCTTTATTATTCACTTTTATATTATTTTTGGGACTAACCTATTAACCGGAGGCCCAGCCTAGAATTGATGTTTTTTGCCTATTTCAGAGTTTCACAGAAAAGGAATATCAAATGGAGTCCAAACGGAATGAAACCTTCGGGAACGTGATTTTTAGGTAGATTATGATCCAGGAGACTTGGACCCTACGTCAAGAAACAAAGGAGGAGGCCTCGAGGTAGGGGGGCGCGCCCAACCCCCTAGGGCGCGCCCTCCACCCTCGAGGCCCCCTGTTGCTCCACCGACGTACTCCTTCCTCCTATATATACCTACGTACCCCCAAACGATCGGATACGTAGCCAAAAACCTAATTCCACCGCCACAACCTTCTGTACCCAGCGGTAGTACCGCTTAGGGGTCACAAGCGACAGTACCGCTCCGCAGCGGTAGTACCGCTGGTGGGTCCTCAGCAGTAGTACCGCTACGGTTCCAGGCCCCTACCGCGTCGACTCGAGGGGTCATTTTTCGTGTCGGATAGTGCGGTACTTCGCAGCGGCAGTAGGGCGGCAGTACCGCTCACGAGCGCTAGTACCGCCCAACCACCGCGGCAGTACCGCTCGGGTCTGTCACTCTCCTGCCCTCCAGACTCCACCGTAGTACCGCTCGGGTCTGTCACTCTCCTGCCCTCCAGACTACACCGTAGTACCGCCCGGGGGAGCGGTAGTACCGCTGTGATCAGCAGTAGTACCGCTGCCTCCTGCGGTAGTACCGCCCTCTGCGGGGCTGTTTTGGGGGTAACGGTTGGATTGTTCCCCCCACTATATAAGGGGGTCTTCTTCCCCATTCTACCTTATCCTTTGAGCTCGTGTTCTTCCCCCAATGTTGACCTTCTTCGAGCTTGCTAACTCTCAATCCCTCCATGGATTCTTGCTAGTTTTTGAGGGAAAAGAGAGAGGAGATCTAGATCCACATTTCCACCAATCACTTTCTCCTCTATGTGAGGGGAATCCCTTGGATCTAGATCTTGGAGTTCTTGGTGTTCTCCTTCTTGTTCTTCCTCTCTTTTTCCTCCCTAGCATTAGTTGCTTCGGTGGGATTTGAGAGAGAAGGACTTGGGCACTCCGTGTGCTCTTGCCATTGCATTTGGTGCATCGGTTTGAGTTCTCCATGGTGATACGTGGAAGTTACAAGTTGAGAAGCGTATTACTCTTGGGTGCTTGGTGCCCTTGAGCTTGTTCCTCTTGGGTGCTTGGGTGCCCTAGACGGTTGGTGGTGTCCTACCTCAATCATTGTGGTGTAAAGCTCCGGGCAAGCGTCGGGGTCTCCAATTAGGTTGTGGAGATCGCCCCGAGCAATTTGACGGGTACCAGTGACCGCCCCCAAGGGTTGCCAAAGTGTACTGGTTCGGTGACCGCCCCCAAGGGTTGCCAAAGTGTACTGTTTCGGTGACCGCCCCAAGGGTTGCCATTTGTACGGGTTCGGTGATCGCCCTCAAGGGTCCCTTAGTGGAATCACGGCATCTTGCATTGTGCGAGGGCGTGAGGAGATTACGGTGGCCCTAGTGGCCTCTTGGGGAGCATTGTGCCTCCACACCGCTCCAAACAGAGATTAGCATCCGCAAGGGTGTGAACTTCGGGATACATTGTCGTCTCCGCGTGCCTCAGTTATCTCTTACCCGAACCCTTTACTTATGCACTTTACTTTGTGATAGCCATATTGTTTCTTGTCATATATCTTGCTATCACTTAGTTGTTTATCTTGCTTAGAATAAGTTGTTGGTGCACATAGGTGAGCCTAGTTGTTGTAGGTTTTGTGCTTGTCAAATTAACCGCTAGGTTTATTCCGCATTTGTTCAAGCCTAAACTGTAATTATTTTAAAGCGCCTATTCACCCCCCTCTGGGCGACATCCACGATCTTTTAGCCTATTTATCAGCGATGGTTACTGCGGGGGCAGAACATTTGAGTTATTTGGTACAGCGAGACTAGGCTTTTCGCTTACATTTGTGGAGGTGTAATGGATCTCGTCGAACTTTGTTAGTAGTTCCTTCTTTATGAATGAGATGAAGCAAAGCTTTTGCCTCCGTTTCAAAAAAATCACGTCAAGAGGAATTTCCTTTATAGTAGAGCCGATAATTGACTGAAGTCCATGCATGCAACGCCACAAGCTACAGAGTAGTAGTAGAGCACTTTACGTACAGAGCCATATTGCACAGTTCCCAATGCCTCGCCAGGCTTTTCCGGCTCCTCGGGCTTAACTGGGAGGCACTAGTTTAAATATGCTACTAGCCGATGAGGAAGCTGCAAGCGAGGTGCGGCTAGGGCGAGCACGCGAGCCACGAGATGTTGGGAAGGAAAACCCGTTCACGTGGCTAGGCTATCCAGTGCACCTAGATTGTGGTGCCGCACATCCGTTTGACTTCAAAACTCAAACTACCCGTGTAAAATATTGGCTCGCAGCGAAGTTACTATTTAAAAAAAAGGCTGCCATGCGTTCGGCCGGGATCGAACCCACAAAACGAGGTATACACTCCCGTGACCACTAGTAGTACTCGTTGGAGTACAACGCAACCTAGAATCTCCTTTTGTCGCTAGTAGTACATTGTTCCTTACAAGAAACCCCTCATAATGCAAGAAACCACTAATAATGCCAAGAAACTACTACCACTTGCATACGTGGCAGACTTAAGATAAGACTACCTTATC
Source organism: Triticum aestivum (assembly GCF_018294505.1). Taxonomy (NCBI): domain Eukaryota; kingdom Viridiplantae; phylum Streptophyta; class Magnoliopsida; order Poales; family Poaceae; genus Triticum; species Triticum aestivum. Next base: position 518,135 of record NW_025228059.1, read on the forward strand.
AACCATTGTACATGCTCTTACCAACCAGCCCTACCAAGAAACGACTACTCTACAAAGTGCCGTTATAGGCACGTTTCAACCCATGGCCCTGTTTGGATACATTTGTTGTCAATCTAACCCTGCCATCCAAACACCACTTTGGTTAGAGTTAGTTCAAGGTTAGAATCTAACCTCTGACTTAGAGTATCCAAACAGGGCCCGTGTCGCCCATTAAGTCAACGCCTTCTATTCGACCGGGCGTTATGACTTGTGGGACCTACATGTCAGTCTGCACAAAAATCCCCGAGTGACCTCCTACCTCCGGCCCGTCCACCTAGTCATCCTCGGCCATGGGACGCAGCTACCGCTGCCGGCCGAAGGCGAGGTCAAAACCGTCGGCGGTGCGGAGCCCATCTTGCGGCAGCCTGGATGCCAGCTCCGTCCGGCGCTCGCGGCCGCTAGCTAGCCAAGATAGCTCCGTCCAGCTGCTTGTCTACAAGGTTTCCTAGCTAGATTGGCACGGCGGCGCGGCGGCTTGCTCGCGCGCGCCGCGCTAAGGCCAGTCATCTGGCTCGAGCGAAGGCCAGCACGGCGGCTTTCTCGCTCATGAGTCACGCTTGGGCCAGCCTGCCAACCCGTGTGGAGGCCAGCGCGGCGTCCGGCCCGTCCGGCGGGGCGGCAGCCAACTCGCTCATCACCGGTGCCACCGACGAATACGCATCAGCACTGTTTGAAGTAATGTTCAGGACAAATAATGATTTGATGGGAATAACAGGATAGAAGGTCAGATGTGGGTCCCTCGTGTCAACGGTCAAACAAAATGTGTTGGTTTAAGCTGCCTCGGTGGCACGGACGTGTTGGCCAACCCTGTCATAAATGGGGTTAAACTAACCTAATCGGTAGGTAGTAGTTTTTGGCGTGGATTAAGAAATTTTGGGTATGTTTTTGCTCTTTTTTGTACAATAGATTCTTCCTAGGGCTGGTTGAAAGTGGTAGTTTTTTGTTAAATACTCTACATATTGTAAGTAGGAGTGGAAGTTAAGCTTTGGAACCCAATAAACAAGGCTAGTTACATAGTGCATATGTGTACATGATTGAAAGTAAATATCAACCATGAGTGACTAATATCTTGATGGAAAACTCGAAACTATGGAATACTAGGGGAAAAAATTTGCAAGGTCGGAAATACTAGCAATGTTCATGTGCGTTGCAACGATTCATAATTAGAATAATACTTATTCACAAACTTGATACAAAACACTCTAATTTTGATATACATATATCACTAGAGATATATTATGTTTCAATTAGAATATATTCCTTGGGCTGTTTTGGTGAGGTCAGGGAGGGATGTGGTTGGTTTTAAGATACTAATTATGGGTTTTTTTCTGCAAATTGGTAGACAAGTGAGATGTTTGTGAGAAAAGGCAACAACTTACCTCACAATCGTTAGATGTAGATCTAATGGTCACAAGCGACGGATGGCAGATACACCATCATCACCATCTTAGCCTTCTGTAGGAGTACTAGCAAGATTCGTGCATTGCACGGAACATCAAGATGCATTTTTTATAAAAACACTCGTTGTGATTGACCCATGCGGGAGTAATCCCATGTGTAAAAACTAATGATATGTCGAGAAATAGGAGATAAGGTGAAGAGGAGTGGGGCGTGATGTGATACGTCTCCAACGTATCTATAATTTTTGATTGCTCCATGCTATATTATCTACTGTTTTGGAAATTATTGGGCTTTATTATTCACTTTTATATTATTTTTGGGACTAACCTATTAACCGGAGGCCCAGCCCAGAATTGATGTTTTTTACCTATTTCAGAGTTTCGCAGAAAAGGAATATCACATGGAGTCCAAACGGAATGGAACCTTCGGGAACGTGATTTTTAGGAAGATTATGATCCAGGAGACTTGGACCCTACCTCAAGAAACAAAGGAGGAGGCCACGAGGTAGGGGGGCACGCCCAACCACCCAGGGCGCGCCCTCCACCCTCGTGGGCCCCCTGTTGCTCCACCGACGTACTCTTTCCTCCTATATATACCTACGTACCCCCAAACGATCAGATACGGAGCCAAAAACCTAATTCCACCGCCGCAACCTTCTGTACCCACGAGATCCCATCTTGGGGCCTGTTCTGGAGCTCCGCCGTAGGGGGCATCTATCACGGAGGGCTTCTACATCAATACCGTAGCCTCTCCGATGAAGTGTGAGTAGTTTACCTTAGACCTTCGGATCCATAGTTAGTAGCCAGATGGCTTCTTCTCGCTTTTTGGATCTCAATACAATGTTCTCCCCCTCTCTCGTGGAGATTTATTCGATGTAATCTTCTTTTTGTTGTGTGTTTGTTGAGACCGATGAATTGTGGGTTTATGATCAAGATTATCTATGAACAATATTTGAATCTTTTCTGAATTCTTTTATGTATGATCGGTTATCTTTGCAAGTCTCTTCGAATTATCAGTTTGGTTTGGCCTACTAGATTGATCTTTCATGCAATGGGAGAAGTGCTTAGCTTTGGGTTCAATCTTGCGGTGTCCTTTCCCAGTGACAGTAGGGGCAGCAAGGCACGTATTGTATTGTTGCCATCGAGGATAACAAGATGGGTTTTTTATCATATTGCATGAATTTATCCCTCTACATCATGTCATCTTGCTTAAGGCGTTACTCTGTTTTCATGAACTTAATACTCTAGATGCATGGTGGATAGCGGTCGATGAGTGGAGTAATAGTAGTAGATGCAGGCAGGAGTCGGTCTACTTGTCTCGGACGTGATGCCTATATACATGATCATACCTAGATATTCTCATAACTATGCTCAATTCTGTCAATTGCTCAACAGTAATTTGTTCACCCACCTTAAAATACTTATGCTCTTGAGAGAAGCCACTAGTGAAATCTATGGCCCCCGGGTCTATCATCATCATATTAATCTTCCAACACTTATTTATTTCCTTTGCTTTTTACTTTGCTTTTATTTTTACTTTGCACCTCTATCACAAAAATACCAAAAATATTATCCTATCATATCTATCAGATCTCACTCTCGTAAGTGACCGTGAAGGGATTGACAACCCCTTATCGCGTTGGTTGCGAGGGTTATTTGTTTTGTGTAGGTACGAGGGACTCGCGCGTAGCCTCCTACTGGATTGATACCTTGGTTCTCAAAAACTGAGGGAAATACTTACGCTACTTTGCTGCATCAACCTTTCCTCTTCGAGGGAAAACCAACGTAGTGCTCAAGAGGTAGCAAGAAGGATTTCTGGCGCCGTTGCCGGGGAGTCTATGCAAAAGTCAACATACCAAGTACCCATCACAAATCCCTTATCTCCCACATTGCATTATTTGCCATTTGCCTCTCATTTTCCTCTCCCCCACTTCACCCTTGCCGTTTTATTCGCCCTCTCTTTCCCGTCTGCCTCTTTTTCGCTTGCTTTTTGTTTGCTCGTGTGTTGGATTGCTTGCTTGTCATGATGGCTCAAGATAATACCAAATTGTGTGACTTTACCAATACCATCAATAATGATTTCCTTAGCACTCCGATTGCTCCTCTTGCCAATACTGAATCTTGTGAAATCAATGCTGCTTTGTTGAATCTTGTTATGAAAGATCAATTCGCCGGCCTTCCTAGCGAAGATGCTGCTACTCATCTAAATAGCTTCGTTGATTTGTGTGATATGCAAAAGAAGAAAGATGTTGATAATGATATTGTTAAATTGAAGCTATTTCCTTTTTCGCTTAGAGATCGTCCTAAAGCTTGGTTTTCGTCTTTGCCTAAAAATAGTATTGATTCTTGGAACAGGTGCAAAGATGCTTTTATCTCTAAGTATTTTCCTCCCGCTAAGATCATCTCTCTTACAAACGATAATATGAATTTTAAGCAACTTGATCATGAACATGTTGCACAAGCTTGGGAGAGGATGAAATTAATGATACGTAATTACCCTACTCATGGTTTGAATATGTGGATGACTATACAAAATTTTTATGCCGGATTGAATTTGTGGATTGAATTTTGCTTGGGAGGCACTTTTATGGAAATCACTCTAGGAGAAACTACTATACTCCTAGATAATATTATGGTTAATTATTCTCAATGGCACACTGAAAGATCTACTAATAAAAAAGTGCATGCGATAGAAGAAATTAATGTTTTGAGTGGAAAGATGGATGAACTTATGAAATTATTTGCTAGTAAGAGTGTTTCTTCTGATCCTAATGATATGCCTTTGTCTACTTTGATTGAGAATAATAATGAATCTATGGATGTGAATTTTGTTGGTAGGAATAATTTTGGTAACAACGCATATAGAGGAAACTTTAATCCTAGGCCTTATCCTAGTAATTCCTCTAATAATTATGGAAATTCCTACAACAACTCTTATGGAAATTTTAATAAGATGCCCTCTGAATTTGAGACTAGCTTTAAAGAATTTATGAATTCTCAAAAGAATTTCAATGCTTTGCTTGAGGAGAAATTGCTTATAGTTGATGAATTGGCTAGGAACGTTGATAGAATTTCTCTTGATGTTGATTCTTTAAAGCTTAGATCTATTCCTCCTAAGCATGATATCAATGAGTCTCTCAAGGCCATGAGAATTTCCATTGATGAGTGCATAGAAAGAACCGCTAGGATGCGTGCTAAGAAAGATTGCTTTATGAAAGTGTGTTCTTCAAATTTCTTTGAAAATAAAGATGAAGATCTAAAAGTTATTGATGTGTCCCCTATTAAATCCTTGTTTTGCAATATGAATCTTGATAATGATGGGACTGAATATGATCCACCTTTACCTAGAAGGCGTTCCAAGAATTCGGAGTTTTTAGATCTTGGTGCTAAAATTGATAAAAGTGGGATTGAAGAAATCAAAACACTAGATGTTGCTAAACCCACTATTTTGGATTTCAAGGAATTTAATTATGAAAATTGCTCTTTGATTGATTGTATTTCTTTGTTGCAATCCGTGCTAAATTCTTCTCATGCTTATAGTCAAAATAAAGGTTTTACCCAACATATCGTTGATGCCTTGATGCAATATTATGACGAAAAGCTTGAGTTGGAAGTTTCTATGCCTAGAAAACTTTATGATGAGTGGGAACCAACTATTAAAATTAAGATTAAGGATAATGAGTTCTACGCTTTATGTGATTTGGGTGCTAGCGTTTCCACTATTCCCAAAACTTTGTGCGATTTGCTAGATTTCCGCGATTTTGATGATTGCTCTCTAAATTTGCACCTTGCGGATTCCACTATTAAGAAACCTATGGGAAGAATTAATGATGTTCTTATTGTTGCAAATAGGAATTATGTGCCTGTAGATTTTACCGTTCTTGATATAGATTGCCATCATTCATGTCCTATTATTCTTGGTAGACCTTTCCTTAGAACGATTGGTGCAATTATTGATATGAAGGAAGGGAATATTAGATTCCAATTTCCGTTAAGGAAAGGCATGGAACACTTCCCTAGAAAGAAAATAAAATTACCTTATGAATCTATTATGAGAGCCACTTATGGATTGCCTACCAAAGATGGCAATAGCTAGATCTATCCTTGCTTTTATGCCTAGCTAGGGGCGTTAAACGATAGCGCTTGTTGGGAGGCAACCCAATTTTATTTTTAGTTTTTTTTTGCTTTTGCTTCTGTTTAGGAATAAATATTTGATCTAGCCTCTGGTTAGATGTGTTTTTATGTTTTAATTAGTGTTTGTGCCAAGTTAAACCTATAGGATCTTCTTGGATGATAGTTATTTGATCTTGCTGTAATTTCCAGAAACTTTCTGTTCACGAAAACAATTGTTAAAAATCACCAGAACGTGATAAAATAGTGATTCCAATTGCTTCTGATCAATAAACAAATTTTATAGGTCATCCTATTTTGGCTGATGTTTTTCAGTTCCAGAAGTTTGCGTTAGTTACAGATTACTACAGACTGTTCTGTTTTTGACAGATTCTGTTTTTCGTGTGTTGTTTGCTTATTTTGATGAATCTATGGCTAGTAAAATAGTTTATAAACCATAGAGAAGTTGGAATACAGTAGGTTTAACACAAATATAAATAAAGAATGAGTTCATTACAGTACTCTGAAGTGGTCTTTTGTTTTCTTTCGCTAACGGAGCTCACGAGATTTCTGTTGAGTTTTGTGTTGTGAAGTTTTCATGTTTTGGGTGAAAGATTGCGATGGATTATGGAACAAGGAGTGGCAGGAGCCTAAGCTGGGGGATGCCCATGGCACCCCCAAGATAATCTAAGGACACCATAAAGCCAAAGCTTGGGGATGCCCCGGAAGGCGTCCCCTCTTTCGTCTACTTCCATCGGTAACTTTACGTGGAGCTATATTTTTATTCACCACATGATATGTGTTTTGCTTGGAGCGTCTTGTTTGATTTGAGTCTTTGATTTTTAGTTTACCACAATAATCCTTGCTGTACACACCTTTTGAGAGAGCCATACATGATTTGGAATTTGTTAGAATACTCTATGTGTTTCGCTTATATCTTTTGAGTTATATAGTTTTCCTCTAATACTTCACGTATATCTTTTAGAGCACGGTGGTGGATTTGTTTTATAGAAACTATTGATATCTCATGCTTCACTTAGATTATTTTGAGAGACTTAAATAGCATGGTAATTTCCTTAAATAATCCTCATATGCTAAGCATACAAGATTTGTAAGAATTCTTATGAGTGTGTTGAATACTATGAGAAGTTTGATGCTTCATAATTGTTTTGAGACATGAGATGGTGATATTAGAGTCATGCTAGTTGAGTAGTTGTGAATTTGAGAAATACTTGTGTTAAAGTTTGTGATTCCCGTAGCATGCACGTATGGTGAACCGTTATGTGATGAAGTCGGAGCATGATTTATTTATTGATTGTCTTCCTTATGAGTGGCGGTCGGGGACGAGCGATGGTCTTTTCCTACCAATATATCCCCCTAGGAGCATGCGCGTAATACTTTTCTTTGATAACTTGTAGATTTTTTCAATAAGTATATGAGTTCTTTATGACTAATGTTGAGTCCATGGATTATACGCACGTTTCTTCCTCCCACCATTGCTAGCCTCTCTAATACCGCGCACTTTTCGCCGGTATCATACACCCACCATATACCTTCCTCAAAACAGCCACCATACCAACCTATCATGGCATTTCCATAGCCATTCCGAGATATATTGCCATGCAACTCTCCACCGTCCCGTTTATTATGACACGCTCCATCATTGTCATATTGCTTTGCATGATCATGTAGTTGACATTGTATTTGTGGCAAAGCCACCGTTCATAATTCTTTCATACATGTCATTCTTGATTCATTGCATATCCCGGTACACCGCCGGAGGCATTCATATAGAGTCATATTTTGTTCTAAGTATCGAGTTGTAATTGTTGAGTTGTAAGAAAATAAAAGTGTGATGATCATCATTTTTAGAGCATTGTCCCAAGTGAGGAAAAGGATGATGGAGACTATGATTCCCCCACAAGTCGGGATGAGACTCCGGACAAAAAAAAAGAGTCCATAAAAGAAACAGAAAAGGCCCAAATAAAAAAATGAGAGAAAAAGAGAGAAGGGACAATGTTACTATCCTTCTACCACACTTGTGCTTCAAAGTAGCACGATGATCTTCATGATAGAGAGTCTCTCATTTTGTCACTTTCATATACTAGTGGGAATCTTTTTCATTATAGAACCTGGCTTGCATATTCCAATGATGGGCTTCCTCAAAATGCCCTAGGTCTTCGTGAGCAAGCGAGTTGGATGCACACCCACTTAGTTTCCTTTGTTGAGCTTTCATATACTTATAGCTCTAGTGCATCCGTTGCATGGCAATCCCTACTCACTCACATTGATATCTATTGATGGGCATCTCCATTGCCCGTTGATACGCCTAGTTGATGTGAGACTATCTTCACCCTTTTTGTCTTTTCCACAACCACCATTCTATTCCACATATAGTGCTATATCCATGGCTCACGCTCATGTATTGCGTGAAGATTGAAATTTTTTGAGAATGTCAAAAGTATGAAACAATTGCTTGGCTTGTCATCGGGGTTGTGCATGATTTAAATACTTCGTGTGGTGAAGATAGAGCATAGCCAGACTATATGATTTTGTAGGGATAACTTTCTTTGGCCATGTTATTTTGAAAAGACATGATTGCTTTGTTAGTATGCTTGAAGTATTATTTTTTATGTCAATACTAAACTTTTGTCTTGAATCTTTCGGATCTGAATATTCATACCACAATTAAGAAGAATTACATTGAAATCATGCCAAGTAGCACTCCGCATCAAAAATTCTGTTTTTATCATTTACCTACTCGAGGACGAGCAGGACTTAAGCTTGGGGATGCCTGATACGTCTCCAACGTATCTATAATTTTTGATTGCTCCATGCTATATTATCTACTGTTTTGGACATTATTGGGCTTTATTATTATTCACTTTTATATTATTTTTGGGACTAACCTATTAACCGGAGGCCCAGCCCAGAATTGTTGTTTTTTTGCCTATTTCAGAGTTTCGCAGAAAAGGAATATCAAACGGAGTCCAAACGGAATGAAACCTTCGGGAACGTGATTTTTCGGAAGATTATGATCCAGGAGACTTGGGCCCTACGTCAAGAAACAAAGGAGGAGGCCACGAGGTAGGGGGCGCGCCCTCCACCCTCGTGGGCCCCCTGTTGCTCTACCGACGTACCCCCAAACGATCAGATACGGAGCCAAAAACCTAATTCCACCGCTGCAACCTTCTGTACCCACGAGATCCCATCTTGGCGCCTGTTCCGGAGCTCCGCCGGAGGGGGCATCCATCACGGAGGGCTTCTATATCAACACCATAGCCTCTCCGATGAAGTGTGAGTAGTTTACCTCAGACCTTCGGGTCCATAGTTAGTAGCTAGATGGATTCTTCTCTCTTTTTGGATCTCAATACAATGTTCTCCCCCTCTCTCGTCGAGATCTATTCGATGTAATCTTCTTTTTGCGGTGTGTTTGTTGAGACCGATGAATTGTGGGTTTATGATCAAGATTATCTATGAACAATATTTGATTCTTTTCTGAATTCTTTTATGTATGATTGGTTATCTTTGCAAGTCTCTTCGAATTATTAGTTTGGTTTGGCCTACTAAATTGATCTTTCTAGCAATGGGAGAAGTGCTTAGCTTTGGGTTTAATCTTGCGGTGTCCTTTCCCAGTGACAGTAGGGGCAGCAAGGCACGTATTGTATTGTTGCCATCGAGGATAACAAGATGGGGTTTCTATCATATTGCATGAATTTATCCCTCTACATCATTTCATCTTGCTTAACGCGTTACTCTGTTTTCATGAACTTAATACTCTAGATGCATGCTGGATAGCGGACGATGAGTGGAGTAATAGTAGTAGATGCAGGCAGGAGTCGGTCTACTTGTCTCGGACGTGATGCCTATATACATGATCATACCTAGATGTTCTCATAACGATGCTCAATTCTGTCAATTGCTCAATAGTAATTTGTTCACCCACCGTAAAATACTTATGCTCTTGAGAGAAGCCACTAGTGAAATCTATGGCCCCCAGGTCTATCTTCATCATATTAATCTTCCAAAACTTATTTATTTCCTTTGCTTTTTACTTTGCTTTTATTTTTACTTTGCATCTCTATCACAAAAATACCAAAAATATTATCCTATCATATCTATCAGATCTCACTCTCGTAAGTGACCGTGAAGGGATTGACAACCCCTTATCGCGTTGGTTGCGAGGAGTAATTTGTTTTGTGTACGTACAAGGGACTCGCGCGTAGCCTCCTACTGGATTGATACCTTGGTTCTCAAAAACTAAGGCAAATACTTACGCTACTTTGCTACATCACCCTTTCCTCTTCAAGGGAAAACCAACGCAGTGCTCAAGAGGTAGCATGGTGGTGATTGGTGGTCGGACTGAGCGAAGGCATGGGGATTGACGACACCGGCAACGGCCACCGGTCCAGTTTGTTCCAGAGGCTTCCTTTCTTAATTGCTCAACAATGAGGTTGTTGGAGATAAGGATGAACGAGGGAAGGCCTTGTTTGCAAATGTGGAGAGGGGTGCGGGTATCCTTTAGTTTAATTTCCATCAGTCAGATATAGATCGGATGGTCTATATTGCAAGATGGCACGCGTACCATCATCACCAACTCGGTTTTTTATAAGAGAAGAAATATAAGTATGGAGGTACAAACGTAATATTGATACTTGTTTCTGTAAACTAGCATGTGAAGCCTTAGCACAATGACTTCTCGGCTGTGTAAAACAAAGGGGGTGACAGCGGCGCGCTTTTTGGCTTGCTCTAGTCCTAGTAGTCATACTAGGTGGTCTAAGCACGTGTGGATTTATTCTTTTTCACGGCTCGTGTTCGCCGTAATGCCACGACTGTTGATGAACAAATGGTAAGTTATTCACGGGGAAACCCTTGTTGAGCGTGTTTCCGAGAGAGAGAGACAGTGTGCGTGTGTGATATGTCTAGAGACTGAGGCAATGATAACAGATTCTTTGTGTCTATGTGTGTGGAGGATAGAGAGAGACATGTACATGGGGCTTTGTGTTGCGTAACGTGGAGACACATATACATAATTAGAGAGTGAGTGTGCGAAATACACATGCGGACATGGGGAGAGATGAGGATCCAGATTAATGGGTGTTTGTGTGTGTCTGTGTGTGTTTGTGCGCGCGTTTGTGTGTGAGAGGGAGTGTGTGTATGTGGAGTAGAGGCCACTAATGATGTAAACCTAGTATAAGGGAAGGGGAATGGTGTGACATGTGTAGTAGCGGGATAGCATGGGTGCGGGCGGGGGGAGCAGACTATTTGGAAAAGACATCGATATATGTGTGGGAGAGGGGTGTGAGAGCGAGAGAGAGAGTGAGAGAGAGAGAGAGCTAGCGACGGAGAGAGAGAGAGAGAGAGGGGGGAAGAGAGGGGGCGAGAGAGGGGGCGTTTGTGTCCATAAATGGCGTATAGATAGGGAGACAATGTTGATGTTGTTTGAAATTGGCCTATGTATGGAGACGCAAGGGAAGCGAGTCATCGTGTGTGTGATAGGGACTTCATGAGAGATCTAGAATAGATGGTATAGAGAACAATGTGCAAAATCAAGAACGATGATACATTAGGTAGCTATGGAAAGAGTCACGACATATATGTATACAGGGAGGAGCTGGGGCGGGTCCGCATGTGGGAGAGATAGAAAGAGGAGAGTGGTGCACAAGGAGACAAAGTGTGCTTGTTTTGCAGTGGGGGTGGTGTGTGAGGTGAGTGTTCGAGAACCACATAACTAGGGAGATAGACGTATGGGGGCGACGTTTTGTGTGTATGGGAAAGATACACTCTACATAGTGCGTGTGCTTGGGAAAGAGAGATGCCGGGAGACCTAGCTAGAGAGTGGGGGAAGAGATGTGTGCATGCCCAAGAGACAAAGTGATAGAGACCTATATTGGGGTCCGGACTTTAGAAGAGAGAGGGGTGTTAATGTGCTCGTGTGTTGGTGTTTGGGGGAGAGAACGACTT
>NW_025228059.1:529835-546351 GCF_018294505.1 Triticum aestivum
ATAAAGAGTGAGGTGTCTATATTTGAGGGACTTTAGCGTAATTGAGATATACATGGTCAATAGTGTGTGCACTCAAGGTTGATCAATTTGTTTCACAGTTTGGACTATGAGATAACGATACTTTTGAACATGCGTGATATACTTTGATGTACCAGAATTACAAACCTAAGATTGGAATTTTGGAATTCGACTCCATCATTAGCTTTTCTAATTCATTTAAACGGAGGTACATTTCTAAGCCAGGATTTCGTGATTTCAAATTCATATATCAAACCTACCTGTCAGCCCCGTTCATACACCGTGGGTGCCAATCGTGGACGGCAAAACACCCTCTCCTCGCCTGAAATCGTTACCGGCAAATATTTGGGAGATGCGAGATTACCGTCCTATCCCCAACCGACGTGATGTCCGAAATTTTAAACGGGGCATAAGTTCGTAACTTTCCCACATTTCAGACAAGCGCGTCCCAAAGTTTGAGATCCCCCCTCCCCCTCCATTTCCCCATTCATACACCATCGGCGCCACGACAACCTCCCCACTGCGGCCAGCTTCCTCCGTCCGCCACCCCATCCTCCACCTTGCCGGAGCCGCTACCCCTACCTTGTCGTCCACTACAAGAGATGGACGTCTCTCATCCACGGTGACTGACCAGGATCCTTTCATCGCGTCGTCTCGCTTCATCAGCGATGTCGTCCACTTTGTCGTTGCCGCTCCTACGATCGCCTCGTCCACGGCAACAAGATTTATCCCCCAACCCGGCCGCCTGCCATCTAAAGTCTTCTTCCCCGCCGCCGACAGCCATCGCACCCGCAGCACCCTTAACGTATCAGCAGGGGCCTACACGTCATCGCAGGAGAGGTGGTACTATTCCATATGTGCTTAAGTTATTGATCTCACCCGGAAAATAGATCTTAAATTGTTTACTGTACTTTTCTTGTCCGTACCAAATCGTAGTGGCTAGTTGAATGCAAACATTGGTTGCGAAATAGCTTTGTCCGGTTTGCACCTTCAGATCCGCCATGTCACGGTCACTATACTCGTAAAGCTTATGGTTTCCCCCCTTTATATTCACTACCATCATCGTAGGTGCTTCACTGCTTCGTGTCGTGCTAGCACTGCTCCTCAAGACCTCAACCCATCAAGCGAAACAACATGCCCCTCATAATTCCAAAGCTTACGTGTTGAAATACGAATATGATATGATGCTCATATTACTAAAACAGAGAACGTTTAATTGGTCACCTAATTTTCGTATATTCGTTTCGAAAAGCATGTGCGCCACCCACTTGTCCAGCTAGTTCCACTTTCCTGATTTTACTCTTGATGCTTAGGGTTTTCCCCTTTTATCTACTCTACTATGATCTGCGTAGGTGCTTTCTGTCATACTAGCATTACTCCACCCTTCAAGCTAAACAACACAACACTCAAAATTCCAAAGCTTAGTTGTTCAAATATGATTGTGATATGATACTGATATTAGTTAACAGACACATTTAATTGGTTAGCTAAGGGTCCCACTTGAGTTTCCAAATGCATGTCGCGACATATAGAGAGACAGCAGAATTGCATTTCTTTGTCACTTGTTGACTGTACTTTCTTGTCCATACCAAATCTTAGTTGTTATTTGAAAGCAAATATCGATTGCTAACTACACTTTGCGCGGTTTGCAGCTTCAGATCTGCCATCCCACTGCCACGGTCAACACTATACTCATCATGCTTACGGTTTCCCCATTTTATGATGACCACGATCAGCCTACCTGCTTCGTGTCATAATAGCACTGCTCCACCCATCGAGCTAAACAAGCTTAGTTGTACAAATTCAAATATGATATTATGCTGATATTAGTAAAACTGAGAGATGTTTAATTGGTCAGCTAAATGTTCCTACTTTAGTTTTGAAATGCATGTGAGCCACATATGGAGAGACCGGAAGGAATAGTATTTCTCTGTGCGCTCTGGTTCATCATGGGTGGCCAACCGACATTGTATAGAAAGACTTGTAATATCTTCAATCTGCTTGCTCTTCTGCTCTTTTTTAAGATGATCCTCTTCTCTTGCGGTCAACTGGTCAGGTCGAGTTATTCTCCCTTAGTATATTTTGAATCTGTCAGGTCAGGTTGACTTGTTCTTCTTTACTATATGTTGAAGCTGTCATCTGCGAAGTATCATCACTTCTGGAGCTCTCATATTTTGAGTAGCATGCCACATTATATTAATGCACACACCAAATTACAGCATGCATGGCACCTCTTAGAAGAATTGCAGAGATAGCACAAAGGGGTTTACAGGGAGGAAGTATTGGATTAGAATCACTTCTGCATTACAAAGATAATCTCACTTGTTTTTATGTTTTCATGCATGTCAGGTATTGAACATTATCAAAATGAATATGAGAATGGGCGCACGAGAGGAATATTGTGGAACAATCCACTGGCTAACAAACTTGGCATGGTAGAGGATGGTCTATCTTATTCACCCATCAAGGTGCATGCTCTAACTTGGCATGGTTGTATTGGTCGAAGATATTTTGCATCTGACCTCTTGCATTACTTCTACTTTGTTACACCATCTGCTTAGTTTAAGCATCATATATGAGTATATGCCATACCTATCCATTTTCTGTACCTATTCCATGTGTCGTCATACTATGTTTTTCCAGTAAAATGTTGTTCTTTCGTAATAGATATCCAAAAGGAAGAGGGTGATTGCAGATCCTCAAGGAGTACAAACTAGGTATTTGGAGAAGGTAGTGATGCCTGTTAAATCAGATAGATCAGCAGCCACAGAAAACAGATGCCCAACTGTAAAAGACTTTACCCCTACTCCAGTGGCCAAACCCCTATTAGAACTGCTGACAGCCTAGCGTCAGGTACTGTCTATGATATCAATTTAAAATTTGAACTCCTAAATTTCTGCATGTGCCTTACCTTCTCTCTTGTATGAAAACTAATTTCAGATGAATCTCCTTGCTCAAAGGATCATAGGATCTCATGACAATACTGGGCTCTGCATTGCTCTTGTCAGTACTTCTTGCCCTTTGTCAGCATACTTACACTCATTGCTGTTTGATTATGTAGCATCACTGTAAATGTTCGCTTCTTTATCCTCCCTTTGCTTGAACTTATAAGATCTAAATTTACTCTTAGACAAATGTAGAATTAACACAATGGTTATGAAGTTTTGGATTGCTCATGTAAGTACCTGTTGTCATGTACTCCCTCTCTATCGAATTAATTGTTGATCAATTGGATGTATTTAGAACTTAATAGTGCTAGATACATCCATTTGAGTGAAAACTAATAACGGACGGTGGTGGTATTACTGTACATGCATTGCGAGATATTAGATTGTCTAGCATTACTCTGCATCTTATCTGCCCTGCCCTCCACTTTCTCCAAATTATCATATCTACATTTACTCTTACCAAAATGTTGAATAAAGCCAATGCCACTGCACACGTTGATGTCTGCATTCCTCTTGTCAGTACCTTTTGCCTTGTAACGTTGTACTTAATTAATTGCTATTTGATTATGTATCATCAGTCTGCACCTGAGCTTCATTATCCTCTATTTCTTCCAATATTATTTGATCTATATTTACTCTTTGCAAAATGTAGAATAATGGCAACGCTTATAAAGAATTTTCTTTGGGGAATTTATTGAATTATCTTTCCATCAACATGGAGAAGGGCTTTGTCCAGCCCGTGTTAACATTTAGTGTAAGTTCATCCTTCTCAAGCCTTCAAACTTGTTTCTAGTATAGATTTGGATAGGCATCATTTCCTCCACTGCTGTTTACATCTGATTGGATGTTTGCAACAACTACCAGTTTTAAATTGTAGTTGTAAAAACATGTTCCTTATGCAGAACAGATCCATTTATTTGCTTATATAATTGTGAAACCTGTTACATGTCTCCTTGTTTCTCTTTCAGGGTCGTATCTCTTATGCCAGGCGGAACTTTAGGAAAGATAGTGAGCCAAACCATTTTGAGGACAGCGAGATGATCCCAAGGTCCTGTCTTGATGAAGATAGTGAGTTGAAGCTACTCACCAGCAGGTGTCAGACAACCTCTGTGCAGTCGTTTCCTCAATCTGTTCGACTTCTTTAGTCTCAACTTAAAGCGGAAAGGCTTGCTTCAGCTCAGCTCCGACTTGAAGTCAAAGATGAGGATGTCAGGGGACTGCCTTGCGCACTATGGTGCCATACAGCTAGGGATGAAGCATCTATCGTTGACACAACTGAGGTCTCATCAGCTTGTTCGGCTGCTTGCGGGGCCCGAGCTTGCCAGGTCTAGTGCCTTCTGAAGTGCTCTCAGTTTTGTATATTCTTTTGTCGGCGCGTTTATATGAAGTGGTGGCGACCTTTGATGCCCAGTGTATGTAATCCACGGTCATGTTGCGCCTTATTATCACCGGTAGCGAACTTTGATTCCCAGTGGATGTAATATGCCGTAATTTCTTTGTTGTATAGTCTAGGTTTATTCTTTGGTCGGTATGCTATAATTTAGGCCGGAAGGTTCAGTGGATCTCAGTGTTGTCGGTCTTCAGGCCGGCCCGTTACTCAAATGGGCCAAAACATGGGCCTATAATCATCTTGGGCCATTAGCAGGTCTAAACCTATAATAGTTTCCCGCCTTTAACAGGCCATGGGCTACATATTTACTGTAGTGACACTGGGCTTCCTATGGGCCGTAGAAACAATGGGCCTTCTACGGTCGGTAGAAACAATGGGCCTTCTACGGGCCGTATCATCAATGGGCCTTAGACGGGCCGTATGATCGATTGGCCAAACATGGGCCAAAAACAGACCGCATTATGGCCGTAAACGAGCTAGAGTTGGAGTCGTCCGTTCATGGGCCAACCATAACGGGCCGTCGTTAATAGGCCGTATTCGATGACGCTATGAAAACGGCCCAACGTATTAACGGGCCACAAACGGGCCGACTGTAACCACGGGCTGAATTTGGCCCACAAGCAGAAAATGGCAGTAACGGGCCGTAAGTAACCGAATGCTGGAAATGAGCCCAAGAATAAATGGGCCCTGAGAAGGCCGAAAGATAACATGGGCTGGAAACGGCCCAACGGAATAATGGGTCGTTAATGGGTATAAAGTGATACATTGTTCATTACGGGACAGTTTCACCACGGGCCGTTAATGGGCCAAGAGTTACAAAGGGCCTCATATGGGCCGAAAGACATCATGGGCCATACATGGGCCGGAACTTAAAATGGGCTAGAATTATATTGGACGGCCCAGACGACGCTATTGGGCCTAATTCGGATAGGCCGTAAACGGTCGCTGGGTTAGCGGGCTGTAAAAGGGCTGTATGCGAACAGGCCGTTCACAGGATTTCCGTGGGCCGGCCCGCCACCTTTTGACCAAGTCAAACGGGCCGGCCTTTTCACAGGAATGGGCCTCTGTTGGGCCGTGCCACGTGTCGACGTATCATAGGCGCTTTGGGTCTAATGAGTTGATGACATGTGTCCCAACGGTGAGCCGACACGTGTTTCCTCCAGCCAATGATGATTTTACACGTGGATAATCCCCATTGGTCGGGGCTGTTAACGGGTTATCGGATCCAAAACTGGACCTGATAGCTTAACGGCATTCCGTTATGGTGGATGCCACGTGTCCGTCAATCTTGACGAAAGCACTTCTATGACGCGCGATTTATCGTCATGGAAGTGGACACTTCCGTGATGATAGTTTTGGTAATGTCATGGAACACTTCTACGACAGCACAGGTATGACTATCTTGATTCTGTCATAAATTTGTCATGGATGTACATGCATGACAGAAAACGTGACCTACTGTGACAAACATGTATCATCATGGAAGTATATATTTTTGTAGTGGATTGATCACAGAGGGCTTCTACATCAACACCATAGCCTCTCCGATGATGTGTGAGTAGTTTACCTCAGACCTTCGGGTCCATAGTTATTAGCTAGATGGCTTGTTCTCTCTTTTTGGATCTCAATACAAAGTTCTCCTCGATTCTCTTGGAGATCTATTCGATGTAATCTGCTTTTGTGGTGTGTTTGTCGAGATCCGATGAATTGTGGGTTTATGATCAAGATTATCTATGAACAATATTTGAATCTCCTCTGAATTCTTTTATGTATGATTGGTTATCTTTGCAAGTCTCTTCGAATTATAAGTTTGGTTTGGCCTACTAGATTGATCTTACTTGCAATGGGAGAAGTGCATAGCTTTGGGTTCAATCTTGCGGTGCTCGATCCCAGTGACAGTAGGGGAAACGACACGTATTGTATTGTTGCCATCGAGGATAAAAAGATGGGGTTTATATCATATTGCTTGAGTTTATCCCTCTACATCATGTCATCTTGCTTAAAGCGTTACTCTGTTCTTATGAACTTAATACTCTAGATGCATGCTGGATAGCGTTCGATGTGTGGAGTAATAGTAGTAGATGCAGGCAGGAGTCGGTCTACTTGTCGCGGACGTGATGCCTATATACATGATCATGCCTAGATATTCTCATAACTATGCTCAATTCTATCAATTGTTCGACAATAATTTGTTCACCCACCGTAATACTTATGCTATCTTGAGAGAAGCCACTAGTGAAACCTATGGCCCCCGGGTCTTTTTTCCATCATATTAATCTTCCGTCAACTAGCTATTTCTGTCGCCGTTTATTTTGCAATCTTTACTTTTAATCTTTATCATAAAAATACCAAAAAATATTATCTTATCATCTCTATCAGATCTCACTTTTGCAAGTGGCCGTGAAGGGATTGACAACCCCTTTATCGCGTTGGTTGCAAGGTTCTTATTTGTTTGTGTAGGTACGAGGGACTTGAGCGTGGTATCCTACTGGATTGATACCTTGGTTCTCAAAAACTGAGGGAAATACTTACGCTACTTTACTGCATCACCATTTCCTCTTCAAGGGAAAACCAACGCAATGCTCAAGAGGTAGCAAGAAGGATTTCTGGCGCTGTTGCCGGGGAGTCTACGCACAAGTCAAGACATACCAAGTACCCATCACAAACACTCATCCCCCGCATTACATTATTTGCCATTTGCCTCTCGTTTTCCTCTCCCCCACTTCACCCTTGCCGTTTTATTCGCCCGCTTTTCCGTTCGCCTCTTTTTCGATCGCTTCTTGTTTGCTTGTGTGTTGGATTGTTTGCTTGTCACGGTGGCTCAAGATAATACTAAATTGTGTGATTTTGCCAATACCAACAACAATGATTTTCTTAGCACTCCGATTTCTCCTCTTACTGATGCTGAATCTTGTGAAATTAATGCTGCTTTGGTGAATCTTGTCATGAAAGATCAATTCGCCGGCCTTCCTAGTGAAGATGCCGCTACCCATCTGAATAGCTTTGTTGATTTGTGTGATATGCAAAAGAAGAAAGATGTGGACAATGACATTGTTAAATTGAAGCTATTTCCGTTTTCTCTTAGAGATCGCGCTAAAACTTGGTTTTCGTCTTTGCCTAAAAATAGTATTGATTCTTGGAATAAGTGCAAAGATGCTTTTATCTCTAAGTATTTTCCTCCCGCTAAAATCATTTCTCTTAGAAACGACATTATGAATTTTAAGCAACTTGATCATGAACATGTTGCACAAGCTTGGGAGAGGATGATATTAATGATACGTAATTGCCCTACTCATGGTTTGAATTTGTGGATGATTATAAGAAAAATTTATACCAGGTTGAAATTTGCTTCTAGAAATCTTTTAGACTCGGCCGCGGGAGGCACTTTTATGGAAATCACTTTAGGAGAAGCTACTAAAATCCTAGATAATATTATGGTTAATTATTCTCAATGCCACACTGAAAGATCTACTAGTAAAAAGGTTCATGCGATTGAAGAAATAAATGTTTTGAGCGGAAAGATGGATGAACTTATGAAATTGTTTGCTAATAAGAGTGTTTCTTCTGATCCTAATGATATGCCTTTGTCTACTATTATTGAGAATAATAATGAATCTATGGATGTGAATTTTGTTGGTAGGAATAATTTTGGTAAAACACGTATAGAGGAAACTTTAGTCCTAGGCCGTTCCCTAGTAATTCCTCTAATAATTATGGTAATTCCTACCATAATTCTTATGGAAATTTTAATAAGATGCCCTCTGAATTTGAAACTAGTTTTAAATAATTTATGAATTCGCAAAAGAATTTCAATGCCTTGCTTGAAGAAAAATTGCTTAAAGTTGATGAATTGGCTAGGAACGTGGATAGAATTTCTCTTGATGTTGATTTTTTGAAGCTTAGATCTATTCCGCCTAAGCATGATATCAATGAGTCTCTCAAAGCCTTGAGAATTTCCATTGATGAGTGCAAAGAAAGAACTGCTAGGATGCGCGCTAAGAAAGACTGCTTGTATAGGCGTGTTCTTCTAGTTTTATGTGTCTCCTATTAAATCTTTGTGTTTGCAATATGAATCTTGACAACGATGGGACTGGATATGAGTCAACTTTAGTTAAGAGGCATCCCAATAATTCAGAGTCTTTAGATCTTGATGCAAAAATTGGTAAAAGTGGGATTGAAGAGGTTAAAACTTTAGATAGCAATGAACCCACTATTTTGGATTTCAAGGGATTTAATTATGATAATTGCTCTTTGATAGATTGTATTTCCTTGTTGCAATTCGTGCTAAATTCTCCTCCTGCTTATAATCAAAATAAAGCCTTTACTAAACATATCGTTGATGCTCTGATGCAATCTTATGAAGAAAAACTTGAGTTGGAAGTTTCTATCCCTAGAAAACTTAATGATGAGTGGGAACCTACAATGAAAATTAGAATTAAAGATCATGAATGCTATGCTTTGTGTGATTTGGGTGCTAGTGTTTCCACGATTCCAAAAACTTTGTGTGATTTGTTAGGTTTCCGTGAATTTGATGATTGCTCTTTAAACATGCACCTTGCGGATTCCACTATCAAGAAACCTATGGGAAGAATTAATGAGGTTCTTATTGTTGCAAATAGAGATTATGTGCCCGTAGATTTTATTGTTCTTGATATAGATTGCAATCCTTCATGTCCTATTATTCTTGGTAGACATTTCCTTAAAACGATTGGTGCAATTATTGATATGAAGGAAGGGAATATTAGATTCCAATTTCCGTTAAGGAAAGGCATGGAAAACTTCCCTAGAAATAATATTAAATTACCTTATGAATCTATTATGAGAGCCACTTATGGATTGCCTACCAAAGATGGCAATACTTAGATCTATCCTCGCTTTTATGCCTAGCTAGGGGCGTTAAACTATAGTGCTTGTTAGGAGGCAACCCAATTTTATTTTAGTTTTTTGCTTTTCGGTTCTGTTTAGTAATAAATCTTTGATCTAGCCTCTGGTTAGATGTGGTTTTATGTTTTAATTAGTGTTTGTGCCAAGTTAAACCTATAGGATCTTCTTGGATGATAGTTATTTGATCTTGCTGTAAATTCCACAAACTCTGTGTTCACGAAAACAATTGTTCAAAATCACCAGAACGTGATAAAATACTGATTCCAATTGCAGTAGATCAATAAACAAATTATCTAGGACGTCCTATTTTTTTAGATTTTTCTGAGTTCCAGAAGTTTGCGTTAGATACAGATTACTACAGACTGTTCTGTTTTCGATAGATTCTGTTTTTCGTGTGTTGTTTGCTTATTTTGATGAATATATGGCTAGTAAAAGAGCTTATAAACCATAGAGAAGTTGTAATATAGTAGGTTTAACACCGATATAAATAAAGAATGAGTTCAATACAGTACCTTAAAGTGGTGGTTTGTTTTATTTCACTAACGGAGCTCATGAGATTTTCTGTTGAGTTTTGTGTTGTGAAGTTTTCAAGTTTTGGGTAAAGATTTGATGGATTATGGAACAAGGATTGGAAAGAGCCTAATCTTGGGGATGCCCAAGGAACCCCAAGGTAAAATTCAAGGACAACCAAAAGCTTAAGCTTGGGGATGCCCCGGAAGGTATCTCCTCTTTCGTCTTCGTCTATCAGTAACTTTACTTGGGGCTATATTTTTATTCACCACATGATATGTGTTTTGCTTGGAGCGTTTTGTATGATTTGAGTCTTTGCTTTTTGGTTTACCAGAATCATCATTTCTGTACACACCTTTTGAGAGAGACATACATGATTCGGAATTCATTAGAATACTCTATGTGCTTCACTTATATCTTTTGAGCTATATAGTTTTTGCTCTAGTGCTTCACTTATATCTTTTAGAGCACGGTGGTGGTTTTATTTTATAGTAATTATTGATCTCTCATGCTTCACTTATATTATTTTGAGAGTCTTAAACATCATGGTAATTTTCTTTAAATTTGAAATTAATCTTAATATGATAGGCATCGAAGATGAGTATAATAAAAACTTCCATATTGAGTTCATTGAATATCGTGAGAAGTTTGATACTTGATAAGTGTTTTGAGATATAATGGTGGCAATATTAGAGTGTGCTAGCTGATTAATTGTGGAATTGAGAAATACTTGTGTTAAGGTTGGCAAGTCCCATAGGATGCACGTATGGTAAAAGTTGTGTGACAAATTTGACGCATAAGGTGTTATTTTATTGCTTTCCTTATGAGTCGCGGTCGGGGACGAGCGATGGTCTTTTCCTACCAATCTATCCCTAGGGGCATGTGTAGTAGTACTTTGCTTCGAGGGCTAATAAACTTTTGCAATAAGTATATGAGTTCTTTATGACTAATGTGAGTCCATGGATTATACGCACTCTCACCCTTCCACAATTTTCTAGCCTCTACGGTACCGTGTATTGCCCTTTCTCACCTGAGAGTTGGTGCAAACTTCGCCGGTGCATCCAAACCCCGTGATATGATACGCTCTATCACACATAAACCTCCTTATATCTTCCTCAAAACAGCCACCATACCTACCTATCATGGCATTTCCATAGCCATTCTGAGATATATTGCCATGCAACTTTTCACTGTTTCATTTATTATGACACGCTTCATCATTGTCATATTGCTTTGCATGATCATCTAGTTGACATTGTATTTGTGGCAAAGCCACCATTCATAATTTTTCATACATGTCACTCTTGATTCATCGCATATCCCGGTACACCGCCGGAGGCATTCACATAGAGTCATATTTTGTTCTAAGTATTGAGTTGTAATTCTTGAGTTGTGAGTAATAAAAGTGTGATGATCATCATTATTAGAGCATTGTCCCATGTGAGGACAGGATGATGGAGACTATGATTCCCCCACAAGTAGGGATGAGATTTCGGCCTAAATAATAATAATAAAAAGAGGCGAAAGAAAAAAAAGAGAAGGCCCAAGAAAAAAAGAAAAAGAAAAAATGATAGAAAAAGAGAGAAGGGACAATGTTACTATCCTTTTTCCACACTTGTGCTTCAAAGTAACACCGTGATCTTCATGATAGAGAGTCTCCTATGTTGTCACTTTTATATAGTAGTGGGAATTTTTCATTATAGAACTTGGCTTGTATATTCCAATGATGGGCTTCCTCAAAATGCCTAGGTCTTCATGAGCAAGCAAGTTGGATGCACACCCACTTAGTTTCTTTTGTTGAGCTTTCATATATTTATAGCTCTAGTGCATCCGTTGCATGGCAATCCCTACTCCTCACATTGACATCAATGTGAGACTTTCTACCTTTTTGTCTTCTCACATAACCCCCACCATTATAGTTTATTCCACCCATAGTGCTATATCCATGGCTTGCTCTCATGTATTGCGTAAGGGTTGAAAAGGCT
Source organism: Triticum aestivum (assembly GCF_018294505.1). Lineage (NCBI taxonomy): Eukaryota > Viridiplantae > Streptophyta > Magnoliopsida > Poales > Poaceae > Triticum > Triticum aestivum. Next base: position 541,571 of record NW_025228059.1, read on the forward strand.
AAAGCGTGTTCAAAAGTATGAACTAATTGCTCGGCTTGTCATCGGGGTTATGCATGACGAGAACGTTTTGTGTGACGAAATTGAAGCATGGCCTAACTATATGATTTTGTAGGGATAAGCTTTCTTTCGCTATGTTATTTTGATAAGACATAATTGCTTGGTTAGCATGTTTGAAGTATTATTGTTTTTATGTCAACATTAAACTTTTATCTTGAATCTTTCGGATCTAAATATTCATGCCACAATAAAAAGAATTACATTGAAAATTATGCTAAGTAGCATTCCACATCAAAAATTCTGTTTTTATCATTTACCTACTCGAGGACGAGCAGGAATTAAGCTTGGGGATGCTTGATACGTCTCCAACGTATCTATAATTTTTTCGGAACAAACGGAATGAAACCTTCGGGAACGTGATTTTCGGAACAAACGTGATCCAGAGGACTTGGAGTGGATGTCAAGCAATCAACGAGGAGGCCACGAGGCAGGGAGGCGCGCCTGCCCCCCTGGGCGCGCCCCCACCCTCGTGGTCCCCTCGTAGCACTCCTGACCGACCTCTTTCGCCTATATATACTCATATACCTTGGAAACATTAGAACAAGAGCCGAAACCCTATTTCCACCGCTGCAACCTTCTGTACCCGTGAGATCCCATCTTGGGGCCTTTTCCGGCACTCCGCCGGAGGGGGAATTGATCACGGAGGGCTTCTACATCAACACCATAGCCTTTTACCTCAAACCTTCGGGTCCATAGTTATTAGCTAGATGGCTTCTTCTCTCTTTTTGTATCTCATTACAAAGTTCTCCTCGATTCTCTTGGAGATCTATTCGATGTAATCTTCTTTTGCGGTGTGTTTGTCGAGATCCGATGAATTGTGGGTTTATGATCAAGATTATTTATGAACAATATTTGAATCTCCTCTGAATTCTTTTATGTATGATTGGTTATCTTTGCAAGTCTCTTCGAATTATCAGTTTGGTTTGGCCTACTAGATTGATATTTCTTGCAATGGGAGAAGTGCTTAGCTTTGGGTTCAATCTTGCGGCGCTCGATCCTAGTGACAGTAGGGGAAACAACACGTATTGTATTGTTGCCATGGAGGATAAAAAGATGGGGATTATATCATATTTCTTGAGTTTATCCCTCTACATCATGTCATCTTGCTTAAAGCATTACTCTGTTCTTATGAACTTAATACTCTAGATGCATGCTGGATAGCGTACAATGTGTGGAGTAAGTAGTAGATGTAGGCTGGAGTCGGTCTACTTGTCGCGAACATGATGCCTATATACATGATCATGCCTAGATATTCTCATAACTATGCTCAATTCTATCAATTGCTCGACAGTGATTTGTTCACCCACTGTAATGCTTATGCTATCTTGAGAGAAGCCACTAGTGAAACCTATGGCCCCCGGGTCTATTTACCATCATATTAATATTCCGTCAACTAGCTATTTCTGTCACCGTTTATTTTGAAATCTTTACTTTTAATCTTTATCATAAAAATACCAAAACAATTATCTTATCATCTCTATCAGATCTCACTTTTGCAAGTGGCCGTGAAGGGATTGACAACCCCTTTATCGCGTTGGTTGCAATGTTCTTATTTGTTTGTGTAGGTACGAGGGACTTGAGCGTGGTCTCCTACTGGATTGATACCTTGGTTCTCAAAAACTGATGGAAATACTTACGCTACTTTACTGCATCACCCTTTCCTCTTCAAGGGAAAACCAACGCAGTGCTCAAGAGGTAGCAACAAACTCTTATATAGAGAAAAGCGCTCCCGAGGACACATGGGAATTATCGTCAAGCTAGTTTTTATCACGCTCATATGATTCCCGTTCGTTACTTTGATAATTTGGTATGTGGGTGGACCGGTGCTTGGGTGTTGTCCTTACTTGGACAAACATCCCACTTATGATTAACCCCTATTGCAAGCATCGGCAACTACAAAAGAAGTATTAAGGTAAACCTAACCATAGCATGAAACATATCGATCCAAATCAGCCCCTCACTAGTAGAAAACAGGGCATTGATTCGGCCCTCGTAATACCATTAATCCCAGTTCGCTCACGAACAAGGACCAAAGGAGGCAACTATCCCGGTTCGTGAGCCCAGGGGGCCGGCCGGGCCACGTGGGCCACTGGTCCCGGTTCGTCTGGACCTTTCGGTCCCGGTTCCACGCACGAACCGGGACCAATGCGCCTCGCCCCTGGCCCATGACCATAGTCCCGGTTTGTGCCACAAACCGGGACTAAAGGGTTGGTCCTCGTTGCGGTCAGAGTTTAGTCCCACCTCGCCAACCGAAGGGCGCTCACACCGGTTTATAAGCCCGTCCTTCTCTGCCTTGTTGAGCTCCTCTCAAAATGAAAATAGATGCCCTTATATAGGGAATTTGACCTAAATTCAGAGTGAATTTCTCTGAAATTCATAGAAATTTATTATGAATTTAGGTTGAATTCTCTCTATAGGCGCATCTATGCTCATTTTTTTATGTTGGGGTTGGCGATCTTTACAGACTTTTTGTGTATTGAATATGCACCATTCAAAATCAGTCTCTACTTTGAATGGTTCATTTTGAACACACAAAAAGTTTGGAGTTCAAATAAGTTCAAGAAAATGAAATCCCTTTATAACAGATGAGTTTTCGTCCGAAACCCTGATACTTCGAAAGAGATTGTCCATTTTGTTCACGAAGTGCATCCAGCTTTTGTCGTAACCCTCTCAACTTTTTAGCACATGCTATGTGGGTGAAATGATGATACCTTGCCAACTTTCAACCTTTTCAGAGCTCATTTGTAGGGCTTTTCAATTTCAGGGTCATTTAGCTCAAAACAATCCGTCATTGCATGAAAAATAACAAATGAAGTCAGAAAGGGTTGAAAATTGATGATGTGGCTTTGAATGGTGCATTTTGAACACACAAAAAGTCTGGAGTTCAAATAAGTTCAAGAAAATGAAATCCCTTTGTAACAGATGAGTTTTCCTCCGAAATCCCGATACTTCGAAAGAGATTGTCCATTTTGTTCACGAAGTGCATCCAGCTTTTGCCGGGATCCTCTCAACTTTTTAGCACATGCTATGTGGGTGAAATGATGATACCATGCCAACTTTCAACCTTTTCAGAGTTCATTTGAAGGGTTTTTCAATTTCAGGTTCATTTGAAATGCTTTTTAATTTTAGGGTCTTATAGCTCAAAATAATTGCTAAATGCATGAAAAGTAACAAATGAAGTCAGAAAGGATTGAAAAATGATGACGTGGCTTTGAATGGTGCATTTTGAACACACAAAATGTCAGGAGTTCAAATAAGTTTTAAAAAATGAAATCCCTTTGTAACAGACGAGTTTCTGTATGAAATCCTGATACTTTGAAAGAGATTGTCCATTTTGTACACGAAGTGCATTCAGTTTTTGCCGTAACCCTCTCAACTTTCTTGCACATGCTATGTGGATGAAATGATGATACCATGCCAACTTTCAACCTTTTCAGAGTTCATTTGAAATGCTTTTCAATTTTAGGGTCTTATAGCTCAAAGTAATTAGTAAATGCATGAAAAATAACAAATGAAGTAAGAAAGGATTGAAAATTGATGATGTGGCTTTGAATGGTGCATTTTGAACACACAAAAAGTCAGGAGTTCTAATAAGTTTTAAAAAATGAAATCCCTTTGTAACAGACGAGTTTCCGTATGAAATCCTGATACTTTTAAAGAGATTGTCCGTTTTGTACACGAAGTGCACCCAGTTTTTGCCGTAACCCTCTCAACTTTCTTGCACATGCTATATGGATGAAATGATGATACCATGCCAACTTTCAACCTTTTCAGAGTTCATTTGAAATGCTTTTCAATTTTAGGGTCTTATAGCTCAAAATAATCAGTAAATGCATGAAAAATGGTGCATGAAAAATAACAAATAAAATAAATAAGTAATTAGAAACAAAATAATATAAACTTTATTAAAATATATAAGTAGAAACAAAATAAAATAAACTTTAATAAAATTTATGAAACTAAAATTAACAAAGTTTTTCTGTTCAAAACATTATAAGAAACCTCTAGTATTATTGAAACTAAAATTATGTAAAATTGATGCAACTAAAATTATCGAAGTATTTTCTGTTCAAAATCATTAAAAGCAAAAGGAATTTTCATAAAGAACTTTTTTTGTTAGAAACTTTAATAGCAAAAAGTATTATCATAAAGTAAAATAAATAAGTAATTAGAAACAAAATAAAATAAAATAAATAAGTTATTTGTTGTAAGTAGAAACAAAACAAAATAAATAAAGAAAAAAAGAAAACAAAAAAAGGCAAAAAATAAAAAAATATGCCACCTATTGGGCCACCACGGCGTGAATATGACTAGAAACCCATCGATGTGCCAGGATTCAGGCCCGTAGAAGGCCCAGTAAGCCCATCGGGTATAGAAGTGACAATTAGGCCCATAAGCCTGCAATGGAGAGGAGCTCGAGAGGGGTGCGGCAGTGGGGCTTATAAACCACTGCGCGCCCCTCTCAACAACCGAGGTGGGACTAAACTTTCGACGCGGGCGCAGCAGCACAAGGCCTTTGGTCCCGGTTGGTGGCACCAACCGAGACTAAAGGTGTGCATTGGTACCGGTTCGTGGCACTAGCCGGTACCAATGCCCCCCCTTTAGTCTCGGTTTGTGCCACCAACCGGGACCAAAGGCCGCCGCTTCCCGCCCTTTGGGCTGCTGAAAAGAGGCCTTTGGTCCCGGTTGGTGGCACCAACCGGTACTAAAGGTCGCATTCGTCC